>NC_059102.1:278521106-278703606 GCF_020740685.1 Jaculus jaculus
TATTAATGATAAGCATTGTTTCTGTATAGCCTCAGAGTTATTTAATGTACACTTATATAGATGCCTTATTAAGAGACATGATTAAAATACAATGGCGAGCTACAGAGTTGAGTAAGCCTTGGGGCAAAATACAGGACCCGTACGCCAGTGCTGGCCTGCAGTTCTAGGAGCTCTCTGCAGTGCTGTTTCCATCACTGTGGTTCTAAGGCAAAGCATGAGAGGCCTCAATTTTGCCAACAGTACTCAAAGCCCTGGCTGTTCATAAGGGAGAAGTCATGCTCTTCTCTAACTGTCTTCTCTTTCTTCAAGCTTCAAGTCCTAGTTCCCTGGGTACTTCTTTACTTCTTTGCTCTTCACTTCTCTTCTTTTGTTTCTTATTTTCCCTTCTGTCTTCATTTCCTTTCACTTTCTTTTCTTCTGGTGCTGAGTGGGACTCAAGATCAAGTCCTCACGTATATATTAAGCAAACATGTCACCAGACCTTCCCTCATTTTTAAAATTTGTTCTAGCCTTTTCTTCCTTGGCAATGATACATTCTCCAGTTAGTTACAGTAAGCCACAGAAGACTGGGTCCTAGAGCAGCTGGATCCTTGTGCCCATTGGTTTGTACACTGGGCCACCAAAAAGCCATGTATGGATACTGCACACCCACTTCAAGGTGTGGTAGTTGCCGTCTGCTTTCCCCATGTGTCAGAACTTTGGCCCTGGTCTTATGGACTGGGGACACATCTAACATTTACTATCTGCTAAGCTTAAACTACGTGGAGTAAAGTTTTTCATCTGTTCCATAAGTAAATAGTCATGGACAGCTGGAAAATTGTATGAACAAACTTGAAAATTTAGAATAATTTCTTTGTGATTACAGTGATTTTTTTTTTCCTTTCTGGGGAGGCTAAAAATGGTTGTGGAAGATAAAACACTATGTATGCAACAATTCCTTGTCATTCCTTTTCTAGAAGGTTTTGAAGCCCAGATTTTGGTCTCAGTTTCCACAAGAGGGTAAGGCACTGCCCTCTAGACGTAGGATCACCTGGCCAGTTTTGAATGACTGATCTACTGCCTTCAACCTCCTCCTCTGAACTTCCCTGGCACCACATCTGATGCCATGCCATGGGGCTTACCTGGAAAGCACACAGTACAAAACACACGCAAAGGTTGCCATCATTCATCCGATGGAGGAATTGCCTCTCTTATCACTGTTCCTCACCATTTTCCTCTTATGTCTTCACTTCCCTTCATTTATCAAGCTATCAGAAACAATGTTTTACTTAAATGAACAAGCAACTCTTCCTCACCTACAGATGAACGCCAATGAAGAAGCCTAAGAATCATATACTTTGTTGACATAATGTGGTCTAAATCCCTCCCCGTCCCCCCGCCTCCCGTGATACCAACGTCATGACTTTGATATTACACATAATGGAAACAGACTTCTATCACTGTGTGAAAGTTGACACTCCATGAGAGCAAGTCAATATGTTGCCATTTCAGCCTGGTTTCAAGGACATCTAAGTTTTTTTTTTTTTTTCTAGTACATTAGAGCTATTTCCTTTAAGTTCTATTGTAATATTCTCATACGGATATCAATATTGTCCCCACTGTGAAGCAAGGACATGGAAGCTTGAAAGGTAAGGAGATTTACTCTTGATGGCATAATAAATTTTTAGAAAGGGGACACAGGTTATCTTGACTCTAAGTTAAACTGTGTGTGTGTACAGTTACATACATATATTCATGCACACACATACTTAACATGCACCATTTTCAAACCAAAAGCAAGCAATTTGTGCTAACAATAAAAATGGGCTCTAGCTAAGTATAATGACACATGCTTATAATCACCCCTCAGGAGCAGAGGCAAGAGAATCATGAGTTCAGAGTTAACCTGGGCTACACAGTGAGGCCATGTTTTGAAAAACCTATCCACAGAAAAAAATCATTTCTCCTATAATTCAACCATTTTTGGACTCTCAACATAATAAAGAGGAAGCAGCTTGGTCTTTTTGTCTTGTTTTGGTTTCAGGTACTTCCATTTTTTTTTCATAATAATTTCTTCTTTTTCCTGTTTGGCTCTTCTACTTAAATACATGCCTCTCCTTTTCATCATCATTTTAATTATCTTCATAATATTGGCATTGACCAAATAGTAATCTGATGTTTTACTAAAAGTCTGGTTCTCTTATTTTTGTCATAAGGAAACTATTTACCATTCTAAGAAAAATATACTTGGCCAGCACTTGGGAGGCTGAGGCAGGAGGATTGCCATGAGTTCAAGGCCAGCCTGAGACTACATAGTGAATCCTAGGTCAGCCTGAGCTAAAGCAAGACCTCACAAAACAAGACAAAATAAAACAAATATATATACTTGGGATTTCCACCGGTGTCCCTGCTTCACCTGAGTGGAAAGTGATTTGTTAATAGAGAGCCATTATTGCTACCTAGATACATGAGCCAGTTGGAAGGTGGAGAGGTCCTCAGTGAAACTAGGAATATGACCAAGGCTTAGCTAACTTTCTTCCCTCAAACACTTGGGAAACACACACAACAACAGCAACAACAACTATGTAGGCTATAGATACAGTAGTTCTCATTTAGGTACATCAGTTAATATGCATCACTTTTAACCTCATAGGAGGTGCTAGAATTAGTAGCATATCACCTTGCATTTAGGTATCTTTCACAGAGCTGGGGCTGGAATCCAATACTTGAACATTTGCTTAGCATGTATGAGACTCTGGTTTTGGTTCTCACACACCCTCCTCTCCCCCCCACTCCAAAAATAAGTTCTTCTCATCCTGTCACAAAGTTCATATGCTCTGGAAATCTTCCTTTGGAGCACTTTTTTTTTTCATTCTCTCCAATTTTAGGAAGCCTGAGGATATGCTCAAAATGTCTTGTCCAGCCTACTCCAATGACAGAATATAAAAGATTTCTTCCATAGCTACCATAAATGAAAATGCCTGGTTACAATGAATCATTATGAGGCTATTCATTTGGATTGGATGGAAAAAGAACACTGGGGGAGGAAGCTTGACAGAACCCTGAACCATTTTAAAGTTGGGTGCATGAGAAGCTGGGAAAATCTGGGCTACAAGGAAGGTATGAGACAAAGATGATTTTTGTATGAGGGAGCCTCTCCTGTTCTCATGTAACATACTACTAAATGTCAGTTATTGATGGTAAAGATGATACTACTTTCCAGTCTGTGACTGTTCTTGGTTTTGAAAATCAGAGACAAGAAATATATAGACCCTGCTTTTTTGTTGTTGCCATTTCAAAGTAGGGTCTCACTCTGTCCAGGCTGACCTAGAATTCATTCTGTAGTCCCTGGCTGGCCTCGAACTTATAGCAATCTTCCTACCTCTGCCTCTGAGAGCTGGGATTAAAGGCATGATCCACCATGACTAGCCAGGCCCTGCTTTTTAAACAGTAATTACCTATATTCAAGGACAGCACTTAAGGCAAAATGAAACGTGAAATAAGAAAATTTCTAAAGAGCAGGAATGAAATGGCACAAATCTATTTCATTTCTTTAAAATCCTGAAGGGAATAAAATCAAATTAATTTATAAACTGAGTGTTATACTTCTAATGCAGCCCCCAGTTAGGTGAGGGTGGGAGAGGTGGGATGTATACCCTGTGATCAGACTCAAAAATGGGTACATTTTTTTTTTTTTTTTACCAAAGATGGGCCACAGGATGAAAACAAGCAAAAATTTGAAAGCATAAGAAGTCAAACCCACTTTATTAACTAAAAGCTCTTTCTCCCAAGAGCTGCACAGAGCAGGAACCAGATAGTGATGGAGATGGTTGAATTGATCCAGTCTGCAAGAACTCTGAAATGGTGCTTGCTTTTAATTTGATTGGGAAAATGTGATTTATTAATAACACAGCAAATGGTGTAGAGACAGCCTTTCATTTTCAAATATGCACTGCTGTGGTTTCACAGCACATAAACGTTTATAGCTAGACGTAAAAGATCACAGAACCAGAGTGCTGGAGTCGCCACTGCTGAACGATGCAGTGGTGTCTTGAATAGCTATGATGGAATGGACTAAAGGACTAACAGAGTTCCGCACGTTTATTTTACTAATCCATCAATTGTAGAGTGGAGGGTAAGAAACCAGAAGAATGACCCAAATTCTACAATGTTGACATTTAGTCCATTACATAGTTCTCTTTCCCCAGTCCCTCCTTCTCTATGTTTACCTAAAATATTACTTTCTCAGTAGTGTCAAACCAACCATCCTATTAAACACTGTGATCCATACAGCCCACTCATCGCATGTCCATGCTGCCTCCTGAATCCTATTCATTTATTTTTATTTATCTTTTGTTGGATAGTACTTTGATCTCTAACATATCACAGATTTGTGGATAAAGGTTATCATTGATTATCAACTCCTTCTTACTACATTAAGAGCCATAAATAGGGTAAGAATTGTTGTTCTGTTTTTTTTTCACTAAACATACCAATGCCTCACAATACTGGTGGACAGTAGGTGTGCAGTAAATTGATTGAAATAATACCTAACTAGACATGTGTCACACTCAACAATAATTTTGTCTTGCTACTTTTCTGAAAGACCAACTCTTGAAAATTGGGACAACTTTCCCTTCTCATGTACTTGCCTTTGTACCCATATTTTGACTGCATGTGACATTTGAATTGAGCTCTTCCACCAATATCATCCCAAAATAGCAAGGATTCTGGTGCTGGGGACACAGCTCAGTGGCAGAGAGTACTTCCCTACTATGTATGAGGCACTGGATTTGATCTCTAGCACAAGAATGATAACCATTATTATCATCATCATCAAAACACTAGATTCTACAATTTATCAGTGTAAAAAGCTAGCAACAAATGAGTGTGGTGTGTTAATTCGGAAGCCCGGGCTGAGCACTGTTTGATTTGGCAATTGTTCCGACCCTTGGAAGCAGATGGAAGCGGCAGAATGCCATGATTAGGCTTGAGTCTCCAACTTCATCTGTAATTATCAGGGCAGGAACTGAGTGCACCAAGTCATCATTTCTAAATTATTTGTGGCCAATCTCTCCATTTCAGAGCACAAGAGTGCTTCTGATCTAGTTAAGTTCCTGCTACTCTGAACATACTTAATCATTTTTTTTTTCTTGTCTCTAGACTCACTTGTTGCCCAGTAACCAGAAAGATGGATCCTTCCTTCCCGTGCACCACTTGTCGGTAAATGTGGTCGAGGATTAAGAGCTCACTCCAGCAGTTCTGAAGCAGCTTCATTTGGTCATCAACCTATAATCAAAAAAGAAAAAGTATATAGGAGTTATTCACTACCTTTTTATTTTTGCATAATTTTCTACACAAGAGGACCAATAAACAAGAAGGTATCCATCAATAACCACAATACAAATGCTCAGAATTTATATCGCTGCTCCTAAAAGCCATTATTTTACATTTAGACAAATATTTTACAGAAAACATAAATAAATGCTTACACTAAGGATTTATTATCAACAAGCTTCTAGGAAAAAGCACTCCATGAGATTGGTCTATCTGGCATTAATAGAGCTATTAGAGTTGGTAGGAGCTATGGGCTCCTGGTCTTTCCCCAACGGATCCCTGCTAGCGTGTGGTAAGGTTAATACATGGAGCTGAAACTGAAATTGTATGTAACTGCCAAACTGAGAGGAACCCGTAAGAAAGAAAAACTAGCATGGTAGCTCAAAGCACAGGCTACTGCGGGTCACGAATATTAAATGAAAGTCTGATCTGCTCAAGGCTACGAACAAGCACGTTCTCAGTGTCAGCCTGCACTTTTGCCAGGTGTCATGGTATACACCTGTGCTTCCAGCACTTGGGAGGTGAAGGCAGTAGAATCCGGAGTTTAAGGCCAACCTCAACTAATCTGAGGCCAGCTTGGGCTACAGGAGACCCTGCCAACAACAAGAAATGGAAACCAATCTAACAAGCCCCTGCTTTTGCTTTTATGACTTGGAAACTATTTCTGCAAACTTCCTAATCATTAGTTTCCTTTTCTGAAAGACAGAACAAGCACAGTCTCTCTTGTATGGGATAACTGTGAGGATGAAAACAAAGGTTCCTAGGGGCATTTTACACACGTTCATGCACCTTACCCTCCAGAGAACTGTATTTTTCTGTGACAAAAAGACCCACTATCTCCCTCTCAGTTTCCACCCCCCATGGTGTAAGTGTGGACAGCTCATCCCCCTTCAGGACTGTTTATTAACAGTCATTCTTCCTTTTGTAATTGGTACCAGCCACAAGCCTAGGTGTACGCCAAATGCAAGGCCTGTGTGCTCTACATTTATAGAAATGGTACCTGGCACGTGTTGAGCAATAAGTGAAGGGAGTTTTGAGTACCGCAGTGGCTTTGACTCAGAGAACACACCTTTGAAGTTAGCAGAACTGGTGCCACTTGTGCTCATTTGAGTGGAAGACTGAGAAAGTCTTAGGAGCATACCTGAAGGATTCTTTGTCCTTTCCAAAATCTAGGCTGTTTCCAAATTACAAAGAGGTACTGGAATATTTTTTAAAACAAATTAATTTAACTAACTTTAACAAAGCCATTGTGGGGGGTGGGGATTCGAGGTACGGTCTCACTCTAAGCCAGGCTGACCTGGAATTTGCTATGTAGTCTCAGGGTGGCCTCAAACTCACAGTGATGATCCTACCTCTGCCTCCCAAGTGCTGGGATTAAAGGTGTGCACCACCCCACCTGGCGACAAAGCCATTTTTAATAGGTCATTCAATGGGGACTCAGGAGAGTTGACACACAGAAGTAAGCACTAGCAGCCAACTTGATTTCCATAAAGCCAGGGTACAGTGAAAACAGTCAAAACACTGTACTTGGCATGGAAACAAGGATTTAAAGCACAGTTTGTGTACTTTCCAGCTTTGAGAGCTTAGATGGGACTGAGGCAATAGCTCAGTGGTTAAAGGTGCTTGCTGCAAACCCTGATGGCCTGGGGCTCAATTCTCTAGCCATCCACATAAAGCCTGATGCAAAAAAAGGTGAGAGCTTACCCAAGCCATTTACTTCTTTTTTGGGGGGAGAGGAGGGTTGGGGTTTCAAGGCAGGGTCTCACTCTGGCCCAGGCTGACCTGGAATTCACTATGTAGTCTCAGGCTGGCCTTGAATTCATGGCGATCCTGTTACCTCGGCCTCCCGAGTGCAGGGCTTAGAGGTGTGTGCCACCACGCCTGGCAAGCTGTTTACTTCTTGAGCTATACACACTCAGTTAAACGTGTGTGAAGCAGATTTTGTTCAGAAGATATGATGAGACAGCGAGTGAGAAAGCTCTTTGTAAACAGTGGTTCATACCCATAAGGCTGAGGCAGGAGAATTATAACTTTGAGGCCAACCTAGGCTAGACAGCAGGTCTGAAGTAGCCTGAGTCACACCGTTTGATACTATTTGTAGGAGAGTCAAATGAAGAATCAGAGACTCCCATCTGGAAGGCTGTCCCAGTTCTGTTTGGAAGCATAGAAAGGTGAGTTGGGACTCAGCTCTGTGAGAGCATCTACCTGCCTGGCATACACAAGGCTCTGGGTTCTATTTCTAGACTCTCCTGTCCCCCTACTTCCAAATCCCAAGTGTGCAGATTGATGCTCCCGTCAAACTCTGTGATGAGCAAAAGTTAGCCCAGTAACTCTTTATCAGAAATATCTTCAGTTTTGGTTGGTCCATCCCCACCTTCTCCTCCCACCACCCTTACCACATCCCGGGTTAAGTCTTTCAGTATTCCATCAGGGGTGGGAGAGGGACTCACAAGCTTCCACCCCACCATGAAGAAGTACTACTAGTTAACGGTTGCTTGGGGAGGGCTAGTCATTTGCTTCAGTGCCACTGGTCAGTAAGCTACCCTAACTAAATTCAGTGTGTTACCAAAAAAAGAAAAAATAAATAAAAAAAATAAGACATGACAGAAGGAGAGGAGCTAGTTGGGAAGAAGAAGGGGTCCAGCAGGAGTGGGAAGGGGAGAAGAGTGGATAATGGTGGTGAATTTAATCAAAATACATTATTTATATGTGTAAAATTGTAAATAAGCAGGGTGTGGTGGTGCATGCCTTTAATCCCAGCACTTGGGAGGTTGAGGTAGGAGGATTGCTGTGAGTTCAAGGCCAGCCTGAGACTCCATAGTGAATTTCAGGTGAGCCATGGCTAGAGTGAGAACTTACCTTGGGGAAAAAATTGTAGATAAGTAATTTAAAGTCTGTTCTGACCAAAGGAATTTCAGTCATGAAATAGCATAACAGCATTTGTTTATTTATTTATGGCAGTGCCAGAGATTGAATTCGGGACCTCACACCTAGGCAAGTGCTCTACCACTAAGCTCCATCCCCAACCTAAGTAGCTATTTTCTGAGCCAATTATTTGGTGGGTGAAAGTGCCAGGACCTGGGATAAAATGACAAGCAAGGTAAATACAACACTTGCCCTTGTGTGACTTATTCCCATGGGAGAGAACACTCACCCAAACACCACTGAGAGCCGTAGTTGACAGTGGGAGCTCGTGTCCCTCTAGAGACAAGTCAGGCATGATGCATATTTGTAAGCAGCTTGCCCAAGGTGCTGTGGACTGATGCCCTGGCAATACAAATGTCATTGCACCCAAAGCAGCTTCCTACAATCACCTCTCTTTGATGCCAAGGGCGATTCAGAAACACGTGTCCTTTGCCCTCTGGGTTTATCATTTTTTCATACACTATCAGTCAAATCTTGTTCCATTCATTTTTGTAAGTATGATATGAGCTTTAGTTATTTATTTAGCACTCTTTTCAGAAAAGCCCAAAACACTACGCTTCAAGATTATCTCCCTGATTATCTAACAATGGCTCACATATGAAAATGTGGCCCAGTAACTCCAGGAGGGAGGGGCAGAACAGACTCTCCAAAGTCTACTTATGGATGCACGATGGGGATTTCTACGTATTAATAATTCCCAGTTTTCAGGTAGGGCAGAAAAGAGCTAGGGGCTGTCTGCTGCCATGAAGCCATGAAGAAATGGAGAAAGGTGAGTGAAGATTAGAGTAGTTTCTGGAGCTCTCTCTGAACTAGGGCCTTCTCTGTCTTTCCACCACACGGTTACCCACTTACCTGGTCACTTACTTACCTTTTGCATATAATATTAGAGAAATGGTTATGGTCAGAGTTTACCACATTGAAAGCATATTAAAGTACTAAGGATTTAACCTCCCCTAGATTTTTAGATTGTTGAGGACATACTTCCAAAGAAGTGCCCGGTTCCTTTGCTTCCTTGGAAATTGCTAGAATAGATGAAATTGGGCATATCTACTTCCTACAATTAATGCGTCATTTGTTTTTGTTTGATCTGCTGTGATGTTCATGTCATTATTCCTTCTTTGTGTCCAACAGAGGATCTCCTCTAATTTGCTTGTTCACAAAGATCACAATTGTTTGCCTTGTCTGCAGTTCAAGAAATGCCTTCTATAGTGCCTCATGGTCAAAGAGACATGTAACATTTGTTAAATGAAGGAACAGATGAGTGAATTATTTCCCTCTCTGCAATTATCAGTTTCTTGCAATTATCAGTTATTATAAGTAAGCACCTCTTTCAGTGAAATGACTGGTTATCTTTGCACATAGTGAACCTACAAGCAACTTGCATATGACCCTTCTGACAGGTGTCTTGTAGGTCTGTACCCACAGCTGACCCTTGGAAAAGATTCTGGACTAATGCTAATTTTAACAGTCTTTATGAGCAATTGATCCCTGATTTGCATACTCTCTGAGGTGGCTTTCCACACCAATATTCCATTTCATTATTTGCCATAATTGAATATGGGATGCTTTATGTGATCTTGAAATTGGTGAGCATGTAGCCTCACGGTGCTTCAGATGACACAGTTTAGAGCACTAGGAATGAAAGGGCAGGAACATGCGATGGTTGGCCGCTTCTCTTATCTCTAGATAAGCACTAGCAATTTTTAAGATATTTCTTTGGAAGAAAGAGTTTTAAGGGATGACCACTGGACATAACAAGGAAAAAAAAAATCTCTTAAGATACTGTTAATGAACAATTGAGGGTGACATTTGGGAAGCTCAGGAGGGGGGACTAATTGGCAGTGAGCCCCATTATGGATCAAAATCTCTTACTAGTGCTTACCAATACCACCTCATATAATCCTGGGTTATCGGTTGTAATAAAAGTGAACACTTATCTCAGAAACCTAGTTACTCATCAGAGAAACTATGTCTATTGGCATTACAGATGAGGGGTTAAAGGAATACAAGTCACATATTGTTATGAAGCCCAATTTCCCACAGCCCAGGATGTTAATCATTAGAAGTACATGTTTTCTTGTACAAGAATGGATGTGGCAAACAATCAGAAGAAAAGTGTAGATTTTTATCAACTGCACACTGAACTTCAAAAAACCTTCATGTTGCTCCCTTCCCTTTCTCTTTGAGCTGTTATCTCACTTTCCCTCTTACAATGCCTTTTTATTGACTGTAGTCAAGCTTTCAAAAATTTTTAGAAAAACATTGCACTGGGATGGGAAGGTAGTTTAAAAAGTGGACATAAGCTCATTTTTTATTTCTGATTATTCAACTTGGCATACCAGGGCTTGCATTAAAAATGAAGGTGGGTGGGGTGAGGGGCAGGTGACTAAGACATGGCCTGTGCTTTGGTCCAGTGAGAGGACCAAGATATTCTCAGTGGTGTTTTACCCTGCTTCATTCCTTGGGGACACATCCAGGGGCTAGAGAAGAGGACTTGAAGCAGGACTTCACCTTGTAGAGTCACAAAACATCTCTTTTTGGTTTTACTTCTTTTTCACTCTGCAACTCCTGTTATAATAGATCCTGAATCCAAGTATAGTTTAAAGATAAAACAAACAAACAAACAAACAAACATTTTTTCAGAATCACTATCAATGATGTCCAGCTACTATATTTTATGACAAAAAGAAAAAACAAAACCACAAAAACAACCACCAAAAAAATAAAATAAAGGGCTGGAGAGATGGCTTAGCGGTTAAGCGCTTGCCTGTGAAGCCTAAGAACCCCGGTTCAAGGCTCGGTTCCCCAGGTCCCACGTTAGCCAGATGCACGAGGGGGCGCACGCATCTGGAGTTTGTTTGCAGAGGCTGGAAGCCCTGGCGTGCCCATTCTCTCTCTCTCCCTCTATCTGTCTTTCTCTCTGTATTTGTCGCTCCCAAATAAAAATAAATAAATAAATAAATAAATAAAATTTAAAAAAAGAAAGCCTGCTTTAAAAATAAATAAAATAAAATAAAATAAAAATGCAAGTAAGCTTGAAAAGCTCCAAAGTTGAGTCACCATTTCTTTTTATAACAATGATGAAATTTATAGAAGTACATCAAGAAGAAGAAAAGAGAGAGATATCAAAACTAAAAAACATCCAAAGTCAACAATATCTCAATGAAAATTTGCTTTGGACAAAGCAGACACACCACTACCTCAATGCTTTATTGTTTTTATAAAGAACACTGATGATTATCTAAAACCTCTGTAATAAACTGCTACAAAGTCCAAGAAAAAATGATTTCACATTAACAATGATTAAACAAGCACTAAAAACAATGCTGTACACGAGAGCGAACAGCCAGTAAAACTCCCTAGTCAATTGTTGAACGCCTGGTAGATTTACAGCCAGGATTCTTCTCTGCTCCCAGATAATTGGGGGCAGGGGAGGGACCCAGTGTGCCTTCTAGCTGCCTTTCTGCTCAGCATGCAAGGACCTACCCAGCAATACTGCCAGGAACTGAGTGATTCTGGCCCTGGAGGATCCCCACCTCCCCTTCCTGGAAGTGAACTCTCAGAGGAGGCAAGCAGGAAGCAGAGTTATCTGCCTTCTCTTCTTTCCATTTCCTCTGACCACTCTGCCTCTTTCACCCATGTCCTATCGAGATCAAAATCAATATTGCCCCAGAACCAAGGACTGGAACAGTGAGCCTGTGTCTCCTTTTTGCCTCATCTACCATATACATAGTTTCTAGAATTATCTGTTTTGTTCATTCTGCTCCGCTGGACTTGAGCTTCTTTCAAATTTCTCAGACTTTCCTTCAGAGATCTCCAGCATACCAGAGCTAGCTAACCAGGTCATGCTTGGAAGAGGTCATCAGTGTTTCAGCTCCTCAGGTCAGGGGGACAGCTAGCAGATAAGGACAGCTACCTTGATATACTGGTGTACCACACAAATATTGCTACCTTCTATGTGGGCCAGGTCATGATGAGAAGACAGATTTCTACTGAAACTTCTTTCCCATTACATCCTAATGTCCCAGTAAAATCTCCTATTTGTTGCTGGTATTTTTCACATGACATGCTGGGGCTACTGATACTATGAGAAACCACAGATGACTCAGGCATGGTTCTGTAAGCTTTCCTTCTGGTGGCTCTTAAGATTAAAAGAGGAAGTAATGGCTTATATAAATTTTCTTAATATATTTTTCAAAACAGTACTGGGTATTGAACCTGCGGACTCATACATGCTACGTAAGCTCTCCACAACTGAGCTATATCCCTAGCCCTCTTTTTATTTTTCATTTTGAGACAGGGTCTCACTAAGTTGCCCAGGCTGGCCTTGAACTCATTGTGTAGCTCAGTGTTGCCCTAAATTTGTGTTCTCCTCCTTAGCCTCCCAACAGGCTGGGATGGTAGGCCTCGATCCCCAGGCCCAGCTATGTTAATACATTTTAAAAAATAACAAATAAAGAAATAAGGAAGAGCTTCACATATGATCTTTGAGTTTTAGGGCTAAGGCTTCACAGTGTTTAATCTTCATGACTGATGAAGTTGGATTTCTTTTTCTTTTTGTTCATTTTTTTTTTAATTTATTTGAGAGTGACAGACAGAGAGAGAAAGAGGGAGAGAGAGACAGAGAGACAGAGAAAGAGAATGGGGGCTCCAGGGCCTCTAGCCCCTGCAAACGAACTCCAGATGTGTGCGCCCCCTTGTGCATCTGGCTAACGTGGGTCCTGGGTAATCGAGCCTCGAACTGGGGTCCTTAGGTTTCACAGGCAAGTGTTTAACCACTAAGCAATCTCCCCAGCCCAAAGTTGGACTTCTTATGATTTGTTTTACTCATGAGGAACCTGGATTACAAATGTTCCATGATTTTTCTAATATTGCTCTCTAAGTAACAGAACCATGATTTGAAAAGTTCATGATCAGGCCACCAGGCATTCAGCATCATTCCTTCCTAGAATACTCATGAATCCCCTGAGAAGCTGTTTAAAAGATGTCTTCTTCAGGAAGTCATCTCTACATTTCTTTCAGTCTAATGCTTCCACAAAGAAGTTTCCTTCTTTCACAGCACCCACAAACAAGGTATGCCTCATTTCCCATGGGTGTGACTACAACATTGCTTTATATAAAGATGTGCCAATGCCATAGATCAAGATCAAATTTTCTAATTCATATAAAAGTGAGAGATATTTTTGAGGGTTCGGGCTTAAACTGTACAGTGTACATAAACATTAAATACTACTATTAAGAAATATATCATCAATACTCAGGAGTCTGAAGCAGGAGAATTGCTGTGAGTTCAAGGCCAAACTGGACTATAAAGTGAGTTTCACATCTGCCTGGGCTAAAGTGAGACCCATCCTCAACAAAAAATAAAAAATAAATATATCATTAAGTTAGACGTGGTTGTCACATGTCTGTAATTCCTGTACTCAGAAAGCAAAGGCAGGAGGATTGCCTCAAGTTTAAGAGCAGCCTGGGCTACATGGTGAATTCCAGGCCAGGTAGGGCTACATAGTGAGACCCTGTCACTTGTCTCAAAAAAACATACTTATCTACATAGTCACCAGGGCACATAATTCAGCTAATTACTTTCAAATAGAACTGTTGCTACATTCTCTGAAGTTGCCAAATTTAAGGTCAAATTTTGAGCAGCTTTTACCCCTCCTTTTAACCAGATTTCAAAAAGATTCTCACTGAAATATCAGTTCTAAGCTAATAATCAATTCTTCATGTTGAGAGATGTCAACTAGGAACTTTCACTCAGCTGGCTGTCCTGCTAGAATTTTCTGTTTTTTAGTAACCACACACAGCCTCATACAACAGACTGAGTGGGCACTAAAAGCTAATGAAACTATTTTTGCTTGGGAGAGGCTTAGGGAGTCAATCACATCATTGCTTCAGAGTCCAAGTGTGAACATACACAGGAATGCAGAAGGAAAGAGGTCTCTCTGTTCATTGAATACTGGTTACATCCATCCTGCCCCTAAGAGGTGTCACTAAGATGATGGCTCAGCATGATAAAGTGATTCTTTCATGAGGCTTCATTATTTTGCCTTGGCATATATCCTAAGGACACGTCTCACTACATTAGCGATACCTGCACATCCATGTCTACTGCCACTCTATTCACAATAGTAGGAAATGGAACCAGCCTAGATGTCCCACTGATGAGTGGATAATGAAGATGTGACACATTTATACAATGGAGTCTATTCATCAGTAAGGAAAAATGAAGTTATGAAATTTGCAGGGGAGTAGATGAATCTGGAAAGGATTATAGTAAGTGAGGTAATCCAGACCCAGAAAGTCAGATGCCACATGTTCTCTCTCATATGTGGATCCTAGTTACAAATGTTTAGACTTATATGTGAGTCAGAGTAAAAGTCAGTAATAGAGGTCAGGAAGCTAGAAAACCATATGGATACCTTTGGATAATGGTGCACTCAGAAACCATAGACTGCCACTAGAAAACATTTCAGTCAATTAGCTGGAAAGAGCTATCCTGAATGCAGCCCTTTGGGAGAGACAAGTCATAAATGATGTGAAACAGCAGTGGGCCCTGCAGGCCCTTAGACTGCCCAGTCAGGCCAAATGTGCCAACTGGTACAATAGTGACATGTCTGTTATGGGGGAAACCAGCTGCTCTCTAAGACTGGAGGCCCGCTCCACAGGAGGGAATGCACGCCTGGTACTGAAAACCTAGTCAGAAATCTATGGCTGGAGAGGTCATGAGCCATAGGGAAATAACACCTATTATTGTCTGGCTAAATGTATATATTATGCTCACCAAACTGCCCTGTAAGCACTTAAAATTGTTTTTTAATGTTTACACCCATGTACTACCTTCACTTGTGACTAAAGAAGCTTCTCTTTTTCAGATAGTGGCAACCACTGGGGTGGCTCAAAACTTGCCAGTGCTGAGAAGAAGTGACAGGAGTGCTCAGCACTGCAATATCTCTATCACACCTTCCAAGGCTCAGGGTCCATTGCAGAAGAGGTGGCGGAAAAAATGTGAGAGCCAAAGGAACGGTAGGACTGCTTATAATGCAACCTTCCAAGACACAAAATGTCTTTGATATTCATGAACTCACAGTGCCTGAAATTACTTACATAAGATCTTAATAATAGGAGGAAAAGGTGATGACATCAAAATAAAAGAGAGACTAATTGGAAAGGAGAGGGGATTTGATGTAGAGTAGATTTGGGAAGGGGGATGGGAGTGGAGGAAGGAAATTGTTATGGTTTTATTGTCTATACTCATGGAACCTATCAATAAAAAGTTTAAAAAGGAATATAAGAATTAGTATTTTGTCAACTCAACCCCAGATCCTGAGGTATTGTTAGCATTAAACCTGAGGAATTTGGGGCTGGTGTGATGGCTGCTTAGTGGCTAAAAGGGCTTGCTCACCAAAAGCCTGACAGCCCAGGTTCAATTGCCTAATTAATATCCAAGGAAAACCAGATGTACAAGGTGGCACATGTGTCTGGAATTCCTTTGCAATGACAAGAGGCCCTGGACCATTCTCATTCTCTGTCTTTCTCTCAAATATATATTTTAACTGATGAATTTGTTTTGGATAGGTTAACCTAGGACCAGTTATCTTGTCAGATTATAAATCTGCTCTAATCAACAATAAGTCAAAAAATACATATTAATTCTGGGGTGCTTTGAAGACTTGAATGAATATATGCTGTAGTACTTACCCTCAAGAAACTTAAAAGTGAACAAACAAGACATACCTTGCAAACTAATTAGTGTACCAAGCAGCATATGAACTCTTAAATTATTTTTGGACTGCTTTTTTTTCAAGGTAGACTGTTACTCTAGCCCAGGCTAAGCTTGAATTTACTATGTACTCCAAGGCCAGCCTCAAAATCATGGTGATCCTCCTGACTGCCTCTCAATTTCTTGGATTAAAGGTGTGTGCCACTGTGCCCGGCTGAACTGTTAAACTCTATGGAACCAATAACTAGAAAATAAGGGATGATGGTTGAGCTCTTACTTTTATTCATGAGCTCCTAGGTAGGATCCCAAGCACCATAAGAAGAAAAGAAAAAAAAAAATGACTACATTCTTCCTTGAAAATACACTTGAGGGTTGAAGAGATGGCTCCATGGTTAAGGCACTTGCCTGCAAAGATGACCCTAGTTTGATTCCATAGTACCCGTGTAAAGCTGAATGCACAATATGGCACATGGATCTGGAGCTCACATGTAGCAGCTACAGGCTCTGGTGTACCCATTCTCTCTATATTTCTCTCTACTCTGTCCCCCTCTGCACATATGCATATGTGTGTGTGTGCGTGTATATATAAATACACACACACACACACACACACACACATATATATACTTGAAAGCAATTCACAACCACTTACATGTACACATAATGAAAGATGAATAAGAAAACCCATGAAAAACAGAAATAAAGGGAAAATGAGACACGACTTATAGAATATACAAGGCAAATTTATAAGTTGATTGCAAAATAGTTTCACCTAGAACTGGACTCTCAAGACACCCCTTGTTGGCTTTCCAAGGACAGTCTTGGGACATAGTACCCTAGGCTCCCAGAAGCAGGTAGTAGATACTCGAGTACTGTCAGGGTAGAGACAGTATTTTTATTTTCACAGAGTGTTCTTTTTTATGCTATTGTGTAAGCCAGTGGCAAGAGAAGCCAACCTCAGTGGGTCCTAGAACAAAACTTTCTGATGGTCTGTTTCATTTCAAAAAGAAATAGAGAGAACATCCGAAACTGCTAAACACTAAGGAAATCCATGGCTGGGGAGTTCACAGTCTTGACATTGTCACTTGCTGGGTGAGTCTGGGAAAAAATGGTGCTAACTCTAGCTGTTCTCATGACCATTGTTTTCATCAAATAAGAATGGGCAAGCCTGGGCGTGGTGGCGCACGCCTTTAATCCCAGCACTCGGGAGGCAGAGGTAGGAGGATCGCCGTGAGTTCGAGGCCACCCTGAGACTACATAGTGAATTCCAGGTCAGCCTGAGCCAGAGTGAGACCCTACCTTGAAAAACCAAAAAAAAAAAAAAAAAAAAGAATGGGCACTGGGTAGGCTGGAGAGATGGCTTAGTGGCTAAGGTACTTGCTGGCAAAGCCAAAGGACCTAGGTTTGATTTCCCAGTAGCAACATAAAGCCAGATGCACAAGGTGGCACATGCATCTGGAGTTTGCAGTCACTACAGGCTCTTGCACACCCATTCTCTTCCTCTCTCTCTCAAATAAATAAATAGTTTTAAAAAATATAATGGGAATGGGAGATAAAGAGATGGCTTAGCAGTGCAGTTTGATTCCCCAGTTTTTATGTAAGCCAGATGCATGTGGTGTCACAGGCTCCTGGAGCTCATTTGCAGTGGCTAGAGGCCCTGGTACACCCATTTGCTCCCTCCCCACTCTTTCTGTCTTTCTCTCTCAAGTAAATAAAAATAAAAATGCTGAAAAAAGAATGGTCATTGGCTAGCCCAGTGGTTAGCTCATAGCAGATACCTTATTCAGGGCAGGTATACATTCATAAAAATAAATGAAAGAATGGGCTGGAGAGATGGCTTAGCGGTTAAGCACTTGCCTGTGAAGCCTAAGGACCCTGGTTCGAGGCTCGGTTCCCCAGGTCCCACGTTAGCCAGATGCACAAGGGGGCGCACGTGTCTGGAGTTCGTTTGCAGAGGCTGGAAGCCCTGGCGTGCCCATTCTCTCTCTCTCCCTCTATCTGTCTTTCTCTCTGTGTTTATTTATTATAAATAAATAAATAAATAAATAAATAAATTAAATATAAAAAATAAATGAAAGAAAACTATGAGAGGTGTTACATGAAATATAAAGGGTAAATTTTCAGGTGACAAGCTAGAAAATATTTTAAAGTAGTTTAATGTGAAATATTTTCCAGTGGTTTTTCTTGCTGGGTATTGTTTCATTCATGACCATTACCTATTTCCCATTCTCCAGTTCAGAAGTCTCCTATGTGCAATTAAAGCAATGTTCCCGCATGTCTAACCCAGAAGATTCAAGCAATAGGGAAAAATTCCTTTTAAGATGTGATGTTTTTCCTGTTTGCTTACAATTCTTGCAATGTCAAGGAAGGATCTGTGAATATGGTGACCATTTTCATAATAGGGTAGTGAAATTGCTTATAATTCTCCCTTCTAGACACTGCTTTCATGGTTAAGATGCAGCCCGCCAGTGGAGAATCCCAGGTGTGCAGCAGGCTTGTATATTTCAGACCAAGGAAGGCTCTGGCTGCTTAACACTTTGTGAGGCGGAGATACAATTGAGGTCCTGGGGATCACCGGGTGGAGGAGAAAAGGAAAATAATCTACAGGGCATGCTCTGTACCCTATAAGGTCATGTAATACAACTTCTTCCGTTTAGAGTGCATTTCAAAGTCTTTATTTAAAAAAAAAATGTTCAGAGGCTAAATTGTCCTTGGGACCTTTTTGGCTGGCTGCTTCAATCAGGCAGTTGGCCAAAGAAAGGAGAAAAAAAACCCCAGTGGCCTAAACATCTCTCACCAACAACACAACTAAAATTAGGGCAGAAGTACAGAGGTCCCTCAGGAACATTCAGTGATGGGAATTCTCTGGGTACAAAGGCTCCTAGAGAATTCTACACATTCCCCCAGGGATCCACAACAGGACCTGTCCCTTCACACAATTTAAAGGTCCTTTTAGATCACAGTGCTAAGTGTGGGGCTTGGTCTATGCATTCAGAGATGCCCAGAAGTTGATTTAAAGAAAGGGAGGAGGGGTAGTGATTGGGTCAAGAGCTATAAAAACCAAAAGTTTGACTACAAAATGCAGAAAGGTTATTTTTAGGTTATCCAAACAAATTTTGCTTTGTGAGAAGTTTTGCAATAGTTTATATTGGGAAATATTTATGTTCTAAACATGGCATGTTAATACCAAGGAGTTCTAGCAAACTTCCTGTGTCTGGCACTGTGAATGGCACCTCTCTTATACCCAGAGTGAGTGCACAGTTGGTGCTTAACTAGTATCTGCTTAATTAAGGCTGAAAGGGTCCAGTGTTAAAATGTAGTCCAATGATTTTATTTTATAGAAGAGGAAATTCAGGGTGGGCAGGCAATGATTTATATAAGTTGACTCAGATGCCAGAACCAGGATGGAAATCCAGGTGTTCTGAATCCTGCCCTGGTGTTCTTTTCCTGAACCTTTGCATACAGAGATAAAGAGCAACAGTTTTTTTTTCTCTTTAAAATGTGTAGGTTTTGGGGGCTGGGAAGATGGTCCAGTGGTTGAAGGGCTTCCTTGCAAGACCTGCTCACCTGGGTTCAATTCCCCAGTATCCATGTGGGACCAGATGCACAGAGTGGTAAGGGCCCTGATGAGCCCATTCTCTCTCTCTCTCTTTCCCCTTGCAAATGAATAAAAATGGTTATAGTTTGGGGTCATATGTCTTCCTCAGACTCTGGCATTAAAGGCATGGTCCCTAGATGATGGTGCTATTTGGTAATAATGAAACCTTTGAAAACAGACCTGAAGGAAGTAATTGAGGGCAAGCTCCCTTTCTCTCTCTCTCTCTCTCTCTCTCTCTCTCTCTCTCTCTCTCTCTCTCTCTCTCTTACCCTCCCTCTCTATCCCCTCTCTTTCTTTTGTCCATCACAAGGTGAGCAGCCTCCTGCACCACAAGCTTACACAGCCATAAGGTACCACCACCTCACCACGGATCCAAAAGTGAATGTATCAACCATGGACTAAAATCTCTGGAGCCATAAGCCAAATAAAGCTTTCCCTTCCTTTAAGTTGAGGAAATCAGATATTTCATCACAGGGACATAAAGCTGAGTAACAAAAACGTCACCACTTTTTTCCTGCAAGCAAATAAGCTAGCAGTAAGCTCTCTAGTTCAACTGTAAAGAAATTTGTGATAGCCGGGCATGGTGGCGCACGCCTTTAATCCCAGCACTCAAGAGGCAGAGGTAGGAGGATTGCCGTGAGTTCGAGGCCACCCTGAGACTACATAGTGAATTCCAGGTCGGCCTGGGCTAGAGTGAGACCCTACCTCAAAAACCAAAAAGAAAAAAAAAATTGTGATGGAAAATAAAATGTTTTGGAAGGTTTTACAGAATTTAAATCTAGATAGCAAATAATTGACCCTTGAATGCTCTTTTTAATCCTGGGAGACTGTGAATGAGTGTGGCTGGGAATGTAGTTGTAGAATTCACTTAATCCCACAGGGGTTGGTTTTGTGTCCCAACTGGGATGGCAGAGGGATGAGGTTCTTCTTGGCACAAAAGAGTCAAGATGGAGAAACAGTAGGTGACATTATCTTTATAGTTTTGAAATCCAAAATTTAATTATATATTATGAAATGATGACTTTTTTAATATGCTTAGGCAAATAATGATTTAATTTGATCCTGGGATCACTTTCCCCAGTAGCTGACATAGAGCACTATCGGGACGGGGAAATGAATGGACTTTTTGTCACACAGGCTGAGCAGCATTCTGTTGGAGTCTGTCCAAGTCACCTATTCCCAGATGCCCTCCCTGGAGTGTTTGCATTCTGTCTTCAAGCTTTCTGCCATGTATTTTTTGTTTGTTTTATTTTTTTCAAAGTAGGCTCTGGCTGTAGCCTAGGCGGATCTGGAATTCACAATGTACTATCAGGGTGGCCTCGAACTCATGGTGATCCTGCCTCCTGAGTGCTGGGATTAGAGGCATGTGCCTCCCCACCTGGCTGCCATGCATTCTTGCTCCATGATGCCCCAGAGACAAACTCGTGGCTGCCAGTGTCCCTACTTACCACTGCTAGTCACTTGGTAGAATGAAGCACAGAACCCCTGCCCTCTGCTACAGGGCCCAGACCTAGTGACGAAGGTCACTGTTATATGGAAACACTAGCCATCAAATGGAAGCCTTGACCTGTTTTTTACGTCCCTTCGTCAGCTAAAGAAAGGAAGGACACTGCACATCTGAGTCAAATTGCATGTGCTAGATGTTTAGCAACTCTATTCCTAGCTCCATTACACCTGTGTGCCATATATATATTTCCCACTACCTCTACTTCTACCCTGTCTCAGTTCCAGCTTGAAAAAGAACCTGCAGGCTACGTGCTGACTGTTCCCTTCCCCACCAACCATTCACTGTGCAACCTGTGCCCCCACGGGACAGCAGCACTGCTCCATTGAGACAGGGACCACAAAGCTCAGACGCAAGCCAATATCTTTCATCTTCTATACTTCAAAGTAGTCTTTTCTTTAGTTACTCTTAGTAAACACTACAACTACCAGGTTGGTATCTGAATCCAAGAACAAAAAATAGCTCCCCCCAAATCAGTAAACATTTATGTGTAACACAGATATCCCAATATTCAACCTGAAAGTTGTAACCATTGTGCCTGGAAGGTAGAAAGCAAGATACTGAGTTCCACACTCTGTTTTGTTGGAGGAGGCTGGTTGATTTTGTGCAGATGCTATGAATCCAAACTCAGATTCTCATGATAGCACAGTCAGTACTTTACCCATAAACTATTTCTCTGCTCTTGGAATAACTTTTAAAAATTTTTTTTTATTTTCCTGAGGTAGGGTCTCGCTGTAGTCCAAGATGACGTGCAACTCACTCAGTAGCCCTAGGTTGGCCTGAACTCATGGCTCCTCCTATATCAGCCTCCAAAGTGCTGGGATTAAAAACATGTACTGGTATACCTGGATCTCTGAATAATTTTTTAAAAATATTTTTACCTTTATTGTATTTATTTGAGATAGAGAACTAAAAAGAGAAAGAGAGAATGAATGAACATGCCAGAGCCTCCAGCTGCTGCAAACAAACTCCAGGTACATGTGCCACCTTGTGCATCTGGCTTATGTGGGTCCTGGAAAATCAAACCTGGGTCCTTAGGCTTCACAGGCAAGTGCCTTAACCACTAAGCAATCTCTACCCCTCTGAATTTTTTTAAAAAAATTGATTTACTTATTTGGAATATAGATAGATAGATAGATAGATAGATAGATAGATAGATAGATAGAGGAGCCAATCCTCTTGCCACTGCCAAAGAACTCCAGATGCATGCACCATTTTGTTCAACTGGCTTTAATATGGATACTGAATAACTGAACCTGGGCCATCAGGCTTTTCAAGCAAGCACCTTTGACAACTGAACTATCTCTCCAGCCCATTAATTACTTTTTAAATGAATAAGCCAATGAATTATATATTGATGGATATGTGTCCACAGAAATTCATTACACAATTCTATTATTATATAGTTAGAGCTGAGGTATAGCTCAAAGATAGGGTACTTGACTGGCATGGGCAAAGCACTGTTTGAATTTTAGTGGACCTCCAAAGTTTTTACACAGCTCTACTGCTTTTGAGCATTAAGCAGCATTATGATGTGGGTAAAGTTTAATAATTGGAATATCGTGCATGCAACAATATGAATATAAGTTCTTAAAACATTTCTGGTGGATGTTCATGTCTCAATGACACTGGCTAGCACATATAAATCAGAAAGCACAGATTCTCCATGTCTAACATGCAGAACTTGGCTGTTATCTCTTGGTTACCAATCAGGACTTTTCTCAGCCAAAATATACTTTACGGTTTTTCTTTATGATGACTCAGGAACTTTCCTAGAGATTGGCCAGTAATATCATAGCCACCTCAGAAGAAAGCGTGTGGCCCTCGCCAAGCACCCGAGGAGCTGCACCCGCACCCCTTTGTTCTTCTCACTTTCAAAAGTTCTGTGAAGTCTCGTTCAGTCACATCTGACCAGTTTGCGCATCTGTCAGTAGTGGACCAAACGGCTGCTAGGATGAGGACCTTGGACAGCTCAATACTACTTAGGCGGCTCAAAAGGAACACCAGCACGTGCTGGCTGAGGGCAAACGACATCTTCATCTTGACTGTGACCATTTGTCCTCACTAAGGTGGGAGTGGAAAGAGAACACACTAAAATTTGGAATCTTACAAAGGTATCCTTCGGCTTCATGTTGTATTTAATATGCTTCTTTATGTCATTTTCTATCAATAAGGGTTCTCTAACACTACACATCTTTTTCTCCAAAGAATCTGACTCCATCATCTAAAGAGGTTATTTTTCATGTTTGATTCAAAGCAATGTTTTGTGGACATGTTTTTTAGAAAATCATCACTTTTCATAGTAGAAAGGTAAACCATTTCTTTTAAAACCTTTTTTCTAAGCGCTTCATAAACAAGAACGTAAGCCTACCAAGAGAAACCACAGAGCTGCCTAAATGAGGATGTGAGCATCTGCCCTGACAGAATCCTCAGGCTCTGGAAGCTATCCATCTCCATAGACACACCAGATGACCTGTTCAAGGAGGGGAGCGTCAATGAGCACTTGGATCAATATGGAGAAGTATGGAGATTGATCTCATCCCAGAGTGAGTGCAGTAACGAGCTCGCTATGTGACCTTTGCCCGCTCGTACAAATTAGACTCCACCACAAACCACATTCCTGTATGGGGACCCTCAACGTTTGCTTGCTTTTAATAAAGCACACTGCAGGCAGACCTCAAAGATGACTACCAGGAAATACACCCTTGTCTACAGATGTGGAGAGAGAATGACTATGTCTGAAATTATGATAAGATAGCATAAATGCAAGCTTTTAAAATGCAACATATTATTTTAAAGAGTACATTTTATTGTTATTTTGTTACTAAAGGTGCTAGATATTTCTAAGTAGTAAGTCCTGCTTTACTTATTTCCCTCATAAAAGTTCCAGGAGTTACAACTGTGCTCAAGTTCTATGCTCTCCAACTCTAGCTCACCTACAATTAACTCATCCTGGGGTCTTATTGAAATATATACAGTAACAGCCAGGCATGGTGGTGCATGCCTTTAATCCCAGCACTTGGGAGGCAGAGGTAGGAGGATCACTGTGAGTTCGAGGCCACCCTGAGACTTCTAGTGAATTCCAGGTGAGCCTGGGCTAGAGTGAGACCCTACCTCGAAAAACCAAAAAATAATAATAATAATAATAATAATAATAATAATAATAATAAATAAATAAAATAAAGAAATATACACAGTAGGGCTGGAGAAATGGCTTAGTGCTTAAGGTGCTTGCCTATGAACCCTAAGAACCTAGGTTTGAATCCCCAGTACCCATGTAAGCCAGCTTCACAAGGTGGCACATGCATCTGGAGTTCGTTTGCAGTAGCTAGAAGCCCTGGCACACCCTTCCACTCTATCTGCCTCTTTCTCCCTCCTGTCTCTAATAAATAAAAAATTAAAGAGTTAAAAAATACACACAGTGGGACCTAGACTGTGACTCTGGATGTCTAACAGGGTGACCAGAGCAACAATGCTGAAGGTTGCTACACCACACTTTGAACTGCAGCAAACACACACTCCTTTACTCACATGCATGTGTGAGCACTCATCTCACAAACATATGAATTCCAGGTCAGCCTGGACCAGAGTGAGACCCTACCTCAAAAAACCAAAAGAATAAGAACAAAAATAAATAAATAAATAAAAAGAAAGAAAGAAATCTGGGCTGGAGAGATGGCTTAGTGGTTAAGGTGCTTGCCTGCAAAACCAAAGGATCAGGATTCACTTCCCCAGTACCCATATAAAGCCAGATGCACAAGGTGGCACATATATCTTAGAGATTGTTTATAGTGACTAGAGGCCCCGATGTGCTCATTTTCTCCCTCCCTCCCTCCCTCTCTCAAATAAATAAATAAAAATTGTTTTAAAGTAAAAATCTATTTTAAAGCCAGACCTACTGGTGTAGGTGAAGCAAGACAAGACAAGGCCACTTTGGTTAACTTAGCAAAACCTTGTTTCAAAATAAAAAGTGAAAAATGGGGACATCACTCAAGAGTGGAACATGCATGAGGCCCTTAGGCTCCATAACCAGTACCAAACATGGTCAAATAAACAAACAAATGAGTATGTTTAATTAAATTTAAAATGGATTATTCCATTTTGGGAACTGTATTCAGTTGGCAAAATTTAATCTCTATGGAAGAGTGCAGAATATCCAAAGAGAGGTAGTCTTTCAATGAGTGGTTTTATATGTATGGTTGGGGAGCTCAAGAGGTTAAAACTATTTTCTCAATTACACCAAGATGTCATCTGCCCTCATGACCCTCCACCTCTTGGGGGTACACAAAGGCTGTGGGTGTAATGTCATTATCATTCTGGTAGCAAATGGAATGCATGCTGCGAATTCTTGTGTTTTAACTATTTCTCTGCTTTAACTCCTAATACATTAATTTTGATGATTAGGATACACATGGGACTAGGAGTATAGCTTGGTGGGACACTGAAAACTCAGCAAGTAGAAGGCTTGGGTTCCGTTGGTAGAACCATCAGAATGGTATTTTAACAAATAGGTTATTTATTTGTTTATGAGAGAGGGAGGGAGAGAGAGAGATTGATTGATTGAGAATGGCCATGCCAGAGCTTCTAGACACTATAAATGAACCCCATACTCATGTGCCACCGCATGCATCTGGCTTATGTGGATACTGAGGAACTGAACATGGGTCCCTAGGCTTCACAGCCAAGCACCTTAACTGCCAATCCATCTCTCCAGTCCCATAAATGTTTTTTAGATCCTCCCATAAACTAGAACTTTGAAGTCCTCCATCATTTGAAGAGTCCAAAATGTCCTGAGACCAAAAGATTTTGAGAATCACTGCTTAAAATCAATACCAATCATTTCCCTGTTATCATAAATTAATTTTGGAGCATAAAAACTATTCAAAACTCTATGCTTGGGTTGTGGGCTGAAACTGTGACAAGTGACGACTCTGCTGGAGACATAGACATGTATGTGGCTGGGAGAAAGGGAGTGATGATGACTCCATTTCAATCTGTCACATCAATGGTTTTAAGCTTGAGGGATGGAGGGAATGGAAGATAGTGATGATAGGTTACTTGGTTGGGTATTAACTTTTTCTAAATCTATAATAGAATGTTGTGACCAATACGATCAAACCACAAAACCCAGGATAGGTACTAGGAAGAATGTGTTGTATGGAAAAACACAAAACAAAGCAAAGCAAAGCAAAACAAAACAAAACAAAACATGTTGGAGGACTAATGGAGGTTTCTTAGAGGTATGGAATGTTTACAGTTTCGGCCAACAATTCAAAATGCTACCAACAGAGCCAAAAGGCAGAAATCACCCAAATAAAGCCCCCATAGCTACCTCTTTGTTTTTGTGTTCCCAGTTTACGCAGGTCAGGGTTACGGAGAAAAAGGACTCAGCTTGCTGGTACAACTGTCTTTACGGGACGGCTATTATTGCACTTAGCATATTGTAATGTAATTAGGTGAACATTTTAGTTCTAAAAAAGTTTCCGGAACTCATTCTCTCCCCACCCTCATACCTTTCCATTAATAATAGACTTAATTATTTGGCATAAATAAGACTTGTTTGGCATACTAATAAAAGAAAGCCCAAAAGGCACTGAACAATAAATGAATCATAGCGTGTTCTAGTGCTCTTCATTTTCAACCCCCAGCTCCAACCAGCACTTCAGGATCTTCTGAAAAGGTAGATGGGTAGCCTAACAGATCCACAAACCGCTCCTGAGTAAAAAGCTCTATCCTCCCTGCCCACTGCTGGTATTCAGAAGTGACTGGGGTCTAAGCAGGTTTACCTTACATCAAATGCTAGGGAAATGAGATAGTTAAGGCTGGGGAGATTACGTAGTGGGCACTTCTTATACAAGAGTGAGGAGCTGAGTTAAGATTCCCAGAACCTATGTAAAAACTGTAACAAGTGTCTGTAATACCAGCATTCCTATGGCTACATGGGAGGGAGGTGGAAGCAGGAAGATCCACAGAAGCTCACGGGCCAACTAGTCTGATATACACACAGTGAACTATCAGGAGACCCTGTTTCTTCAAAGGTAGAAGGCAAAAACGGGCACTTGAAATGGTGCTCTGACTGCCACACATGCACTGTGACACACACACACACACACACACACACACACACTGCCACCACCACCAACAAAACAACCTGTTGAGAAATGGGAGAGTTATAGACTTAAAATGGTCTGATATAATTCTAAGTTTGGCAGAGGTAATAATGCATGTGAACAGATATATTTGTAAGTTGAGCAATAAACTGTGTTGGTCTTCAGCAGATGTTTCTTTATATGGACTTCCTGAAATGCTTCTTGCTTTATTAATGTTGAGAAACAATTTCAGAAACAGCATCCCAGCATATTCCCTCACAAAAGGGGCATTGGTTCTCCCAATTTATACACTCATGCCTTTCTCTTTGAAGATACAGACCATTTCTAATTCATCAGTTTGTATGCAGATTTAAATACAGTGCATCCTATAAGTATTATCTAATTTAAAAATATCAGGTAATAGGACTGGGGACCTAGCAGAGTGGGTAAAGTGCTTGCCTCCTTAGCATAAGGACCCAAGTTCAATTCTCAGAACCCATGTAAAAATACCTGGTGGGAAAGCAGAGTGGTGCTGAGGAAGTGTGCTTGGCCTATAAAAATGCCAGGTGTAGTGATCTGCACTTGTAATCCCAGAGCCAGGGAACTGGAGACAGGAGGATTCTTGAAGGCTCACTGGCCAACAGTCTAGCCTAACTGGTGAGTTCTGCATTAATAGGAGACCCTGTCTCAAAACAAAATATGTATGGTGTTCCCAAGGAACAACACCTGAAGCTGTTCTCTGGCCTCTACATATATGCATGTACATTCATGTATACACACCTGCACATAATAAACACCAAACTTTAAATACCAGGTCAATTGTATATTATTCTTACATTATAGACAAGGACACTGAAGTTGAAAGTTGTTATTTTCCTAAGTGTATGACCAGCAAGCAGAACTGAGTTTTGAGGCCACAAGTGGGATCTTGATTTTAAATCCATCTAATTTCCTTTCCACATGAGGAGGCCTCTTCTGAGTTGAAAGAGAAATAACTAACTGTATGTTCAGTGCCTTGAGCCGTCAAGCATTTGTTGGATGAATCAAACACAGCACCAGGGACTTGGAAACATCAATAAAGGAAGGAGAAAATTGACAGTTCTTGAATATATACTATCTACCAGGACCTTGATTTGTGGTAAGTAATGCAATCCCCAATAAGATCCCTGAAAGAGGTTAACACCATGTTTTATAGCTGAAGAGACTGAGCTTTCAGGGAGCTAAGGTACAACCTGCGACTTAGGAGAGGGTGCGTGCTGTGTTTGACAGTCCTCCTGCCCTTATAGGCAGGCGCATCTCTCTGGCTTTTATGATGGATCATAATGGTCTGTCTAGGATCCTCCTGGGGGCTAAGCCTGAACACTCTCCCTGCCTCTCATCTTGAAGTTTCAACAGAACAAATAGCTCAGAGTGCAGTCCTAGGACAGAGCTGTTATCATATTAGTTTTTAGTAATGTTCAATTATGACATTATTTTGCGACTAGAATACCTGATCTTCCTAGGCAAAAGAACTTTTCTCTTGCACCCCAGAGTTACAGATAGAGTGCACTCTGACACTGTGCTTTTGTGGGCCACAAGTGTTTAATGCTCTTGTATTATCAAATCAGTGAGTTAGAGAGAGGTGACTACAAAGGGATTAATGTATTGTTAATGAAATTGCATGATATAATTTGTTATTCACTAAGAATAATGGCAGGTCTATTAGCTTTACACTGAAAAGAACATTGTGAATGTGAAAGCCTTATAGATAATGGATGCTGTAACACAGAAAATGTCTTAGCTTCTATCAACCTTTAAAATCCATTGTTAGCTAGGCATGGAAGAGCACTGAGGAGGCTGAGGTGGAAGGATCTCTGTGAGTTTTAGGCCAGCCTGGGCTATAGAATGAGTTCCAGGCCAGCCTGGACTAGAGTGAGGTCTTGACTTAAAACAAACAAACAAACAAATAAACAAACAAACCTCCATTGCTTATCCTTATGGTTTTTAACCTACTGTGATCAGTCCACTTACATAAAGTTACAAAATATAAATTTATCATTAAAAGTGAGTGCCTGAGCTGAGTGTGGTGGTGCATGCCTTTAATCCCAGCATTTGGGAGGCAAAAGTAGGAGGATAACTGTAAGTTCAAGACCAGCCTGAGACTACAGAGTGAATGACAGGTCAGCCTACGATAGAGTCAGACCCTACCTCAAACAAAACCAAAAAAATCAGAGCCCAGGGAAATAGCTCAGTAGTTAAAGACACTTGCTTGCAAAGCCTGATGGCTTGTGTTTACTTCACTAGTACCCAGGTAAAGCCAGATGTACAGAGAAATAGTATGCATCTGGAGTTCATTTGCAGTGGCAAGAGACACAGGCCCATCCATTGTCTCTCTGTCTCTCTCTTCTTGCAAATAAGTAAAAATATTTTTTAAAATAATAGTAATGCCAAGAATGGTAGTACATGTAATTCCTTCTAGCACTGGTAGGGTTGAGGCAGGAGATCACAAGTCAAGGTTAGCTGGTCTATATGGAGAGACATAATTTCAAAAAAAAGGAAGAAAGAAAAAGATAAAAAGAAGAAAGAAGAAAAAAAGCAAACTGGGCTGGAGAGATGGCTTGGCAGTTAAGGCACTTGCCTCAGAAGCCTATGGAACTGGGTTTGATTCTCTGGTGCCCACGTAAGCCAGATGCACAAGGTGACACATGCATCTGAACTCTACTCATAGTGGCTGGAGGCTCTGGCATATCCATTCTCTCTATCTGCCTCCCTCTCTCTCTCTCAAAAAAGTAAATAAATAAAAATAAAATTCAAAAAGAAAGAAAAAGAATAGAAAACAAAACAAAAAAACCAAACAAACAGAACAAAACACATACTCTTAAGATAACTGGCATATTCAGGAAATATATATAAACTCAACATGTGTATTGTGTAGGAATATGGCAAAGGTCTCCTAAGGGTCATTTAGAGGGTAGCAAAGATACCCCATTATCTTAAAATTCTCTATTAAGTTTGTTGTTAATTTGCAAAGTCTTTTTTTTTTTCTATGCATCTGTAATGTATGTGGTGGTGGTGTGTGTGTCTAGATGCATATATCCTGTGCCCATGCATGTGGAGGCTAGAGGAGAATATCAGATGTACTTGTCTACTGCTCATCTGTATATTTCCTTGATAAGGAATCTCTCTCTGAACCCTGAGCTATGGTTTTCATGGGTCCAGTGGTTCTGTGGTATCTGTATATTTCCTTGATAAGGAGTCTCTCTCTGAACCCTGAGCGATGGTTTTCATGGGTCCAGTGGTTCTGTGGTTTCTGCTCCCCACAGGACTAGGCTTATAGTCATGCATGGCCACACTCAGCTTGGGTGGGCAGTGGACAACTGAACTCAGACCAACTCAGGTCCTTTCAGGCCCTCATGTTTGCATGGAAGACACATTAATGCTAAGCTATCTCCCAAGTCCTTCCCAGCAGCTAAAACATAAAGACTTGTAACTGCTAATAGGATAAAATATACTCCTGAAAATGAGGGGTAGTGTCTACACCCACTGTGCAGAATTTCTAAACACAAAAAAACACTACTTGGCACACAACTGACACTTGATATTTACTGAGTGACAGATGGGACCTGAATATCTGGCCAGGTTAGGCATGATGTAATATTAGCACTTAGGAGACGAAGGCAAAAAGCTCAGGAGTTCAAGACCAGCCTGAATTGTGTAGTGATTTTGAGACTAGCATGTGCTACATGAAACCCTGTCTCCCCCACAAAAAAATTACATATTGAGCTGGGCATGGTGGTACATGCCTTTAATCCTAGCCCTCAGGAGGCAGAGGTAGGAGAATTGCCATGAGTTCGAGGCCACCCTGAGACTACATACCTGAGCTAGGGTGAGACCCTGCCTTGAAAAACCAAAACAAACAAACATATATAGTCTCTAGAGTGATTAAACTATAAAATTGTAGGGAAATCTGGACTTGCTACTGCATTGTAGGTCCTTGTGATATACAATACACAACCTAATCTTTTCTGACTCAGTGACAATTAGAGGAATCTTTGGAATGCATTAAAATTCTTGTTTCATCATTTGAGTTAGTTAAAAATCCATGTTCATTTCCATATTTAATTGCAGATTATTTAAAAGTAGTTAAGACTTCAAAGAAATTCTCAAATAAGCATTGTATTGAGAATTACTTGGATTGAAAATGAGAACATTTGTCACTTAAGAAATGGTTGGAAGCAATTCTTTAGGAAAAAATCAATTGATCTGAATATCAGAAATAGAGTAAGTTGAGCTAAAGGATGGAAGGTGTTCTTTGGAATGCTATCTTCCAGACACAAAACAGCATTCATGATATCACAGTGGCTGATGCCATCTACACCATACCTGGATTTGGGAAAATGACATCAAAATAGAAGAGGGACTAATTGGAAAGACAAAAGGGGTTCAGTGGAGGGGAACAATAGAGACAAAGGAGGGTGGGGGAAAGGGATGATGATCAAGGTACATTGTATATATGTATGGAAGTTGTCAATAGATATTTTTTTAAAAAAGAAATATAGTAAGTTGAACTTACTGTTTTCGTACTCTGCCCCTACTATATTTGTAGGTAAATCAACAGAAATGCAATTGCTTATAACATGTCATTAAGGCCACACTATTGTTTTATGTTGTTGGTTGATTGACTGTAAACTATTGACTCACTTATACTACTATTAGAAATCTGAGTTGTAACTAGTAAAAACCTACTAAGTGGTAGGAAAAAATGTGATTTCTTGACTTTAAGTGAAGATAAATGTTATTATTTCAAAGAACAGAATCTGAGGCCAAAATCTTCTATGGAAAAAAATCTCAGAGGTGAATGGTTTGAGTAATCTTTTAGGGCATATGTTAGAAGAGTCATCCCAATTTCACAATAATAAATAAATAAATAAATGCTTTCAGGTAGCTTACATACATTTTTAGATTAAGAACTAATTAATAAATGGAAAAGGCTTTGTAGGTGTACATTCAGTGTTTTGAGGGCTTATGTGGAGAAGCTGACATCTAATTATAAAAGCCTGACTGGACTAATCAATTATTCAGATCAACATTAGGTGCCTATTATACACAGAAACATGGGAATTATGTCTCCCTTAGGGAAAGCACTAAAATCATGAGTCTAAAACACTCATGTAAATCAGGAAGATGTAGCAGTCCTACATTTAAGATTCATTCCAAAGAATGAATTGACTTGTGTGTTCATCTTTTGGTTTAGTTTGATTTCTCCTTTTGTAATCTGTATGATTTAATTTTCTTTTATTCGTGGTGTGTTGGGGACTGGATTTAACCTAGGGCCTCATGTATGCTAGACAAGCATTTTCCCAGTAAGCTACACTCCTAGATCTGTTTTATTCATTTAACATAACAACTGTGTATACCGGTACAAAATACCATCCACAAAAGAATTTTTTTCTGTTCTTCAAGAGAGTCTTAGAATTATACACACATATATAACCTTTGATAATTTCCAAATGTACACCTTCATCTTTTAGAAAGTGTGTCTGTTGTATCGAAGTCAGTAGGCAGCCTTTTTCACCTAACCCAGGGATTTTTCTAGACAAATGAAGACCAAAATTTCCTCTTGCAAACAAATGTTTGCAGGAGCATACCCAGTATATGCTATTCCTTCCCTCCAATGAGGTATCTCTGGCATGTAGAAAAAAGCAAGCTCTCAAATAGACCCAACCAGACACCTGCTGGCAAACAGTGATAAATCCACTGACATGGCAGTGACCCCCCAGTTAGTCAGGATTTAATTAGGGGGCATAATTAAGTCAGTGAAATAGAACACTAATGAGTGTTTTTTTAATATGGGTAATTACACGTAAAAACACAAAGTGTGATGGAGACCTAAATATATCATTAAAACGAACAGTATAGAATAACAAACAGAGCCCTAAATATGCCTCCTTGGTTGCTGTTAGAAACAAAATGTGGACTGGGGCTCAGGTTGAATAAGACTTGGGCAAGTTTATGTTGGCTTCATGCTGGGAACATTTGTTATTTTGCAACAATAAGCAGCTATGTGCGTGAAGATCCTGTTTTCAATGCAGATTCCATTGGCTTTGAAGCCCTTCTTTATGCAGCATTTTGTTCCACTGCAATGAAGAGACTATTTGCAACTATTTGCTTCCAATGAATCAGCTTATAGGAGTCCATCTGAGCTACGGTACCCTGACAGATGTAGAAGACATTATTTACTAATGCTGAGTGAGCTTTCAATTTTAACCAGCTGTGTGTGTGTGTGTGTGTGTGTGTGTGTGTGTGTGTGTGTGTGTGGGGGGGGGTTTATCCTTTTCCTCAGGCATTGACCTAATCTCACAGGACTAGGGTTTGCAGACCGGAACATGCCACATAGGGCATTAAATATGACAGAAATAAAACTGGTAAAATTTTCAAATATGGAAATGAGGCATTTGGGTCACAAACAAAAAAATTAAAATAATAACCACATGATATTTTGTAATTGGAAAATGTGTGGGTTTAGAACATTGTTTTCTGCTGCATGTTACCTATCACACTCAGCTGGTGCCTTGAAATCCTTAGCAGCATTTTATACATTTATCCAAGCAACAAGTGGGAGAGTAGATTCTCCCCGTTCAACTCTGCAATTAGGGGTTTGGAATCTTTCCTTTCACAAGTTATTACATTTTCTTCTGAAGATACTAAGGGCATTTGTCCACTCTTCCTGCATCTCCTCTAGCCTCTCGTTGGCAATATTCCAGAGAGAAAGAAAAGAGCATCGTTATAACCTCCTTATTATCAGAATGGCCAGATACTGCATCGTTCTATCGAGGAAAAGACCTGATTATTGTTCTTCCCCAGGGATGGACTCAGGACACAGCATATGCCCAGTGGCAAGCAGCCTAGCCCTGTGCTGTCCCTGTCCCTGCTCTTCATTTTATATGAGTAAGAACTAAGATAAAGGTCTCTTGCACATGTGCTTATGTATATATATACATATATATATATATATATATATATATATATATATATATATACACATATATATATATTTTGCACAGTAGTTCTGCTCATTCAAGAATTAAATTTCTGGTGATAAACATTATCAGATTTGTTGTCCAATTGTAACTTCCAATAGAGAAGCACCAATGTGTCTATATTGATAATGGAGTCTCTCTGTAAAGCATTTGTTTCTGCCAAAGTTGTTCAGAATAAAAATGTCTCTGAACAGAATTATGACACCTCATACAAGGAACACAAGAGAACTGGGGGAAAAAATCACTTTTGTTTAGATAGTGAGTTTATAGAGTTCATTTTTCCTTAATGCTCACTATAAAAATAAGCATTATCTCTCAAAGAAGGCTAGTATAACAGTTATCAGGAATTATAAAGTCAAAGACCTCATGTATGCACACCCGAAACCAAGGCTAATAGTTAATTTCAAAACACTATAAATTGAAGCATATTAGACTTCCAAATATTTTCATGAATATCAAATCTACAAATAGTAGGAAGCCCAGGCTATGACATTTTGTAGCCTCACATGCTATTGTATAACTTTTGAGTGGCCACACAAGATTAATTCACGTGGCTGTTTCCATTAAGCTACTGACCAGCTCAATTCATGTGTGACATTTCAGCCATTAGCTCTATTTTGGGGGAACACTGCTTGGTGGTTCTTGTTAGGCAAATTTATCATCTTTTCCTAACTGTCCTCCTTCCTCCAAAGCACCTTGAACTTTTTGAAAATAATAAAGGAAAACAAAACTGAGTAAAGTACATGTTCAAGGTTTAGGGGTGATATAAAACTAGTTACATAGTCAAAAGCCTTTTAAAAATATTTATTTTTATTTATTTATTTATTAGAGATGCAGGGGTGGGGTGGGGGAATGGGTATGCCAGGGCCTCTCTCTAGCCACTGCAAACCAACTCCAGATGTATGCGCCACCTTGTGCATCTGGCTTATGTGGGGACCTAGAGAATCGAATCTGGATTCTTAGACTTTGCAGGCAAGTGCCTTAACCGCTAAGCCATCTTTCCAGCCCTCAAAAGCCTTTTAAATAGTATGTATCTTTTAAGAAAGCAACTTTTTGAAACTCAAAAAGCACTGCATTTGGACCTAGGTCATTTCACCAGACTAACCCATGTTTGGCCTCTCTCTTTCTCTCCCTCCCTCCACCTCTGACTCTCTGAAAGGCCACCCTTATCAAGTTATGTATGAATGAACAGAAGGAGTGTCTTTCATCCCCTACTTGCCTCACAGTTCAAAAGGAACTACTAAAATAGCAGCAACAAAAATCCAGCCGCCTGTCAAGGGGCTGGTACACGTCCCATTCTTAAAGGCATGTGAAGGGTTGGAGGGCTCAGCAAAATTTTTATGTACGGGAGCAGGCCCAAGGAAAACTCACACGCCATAACCAATTGTGGATAGAGGATCATCTATCAGCAGACAAATGCAGGAACTCCAGAGTGTCTCTCCTCAAATGAAATAATATATCTTTGAAAGCCAATGCCCGTTTTAGGCCCAAGGCCCATATATCAAGCCTGAGAGGCTCATGGAATCGCTCCAGGGCCATTAACCTTCCACCTGTTTCCCCTTGTCCTTCAGGATGAGCCCCTGCCCTTGATTTTACTCCCGTCCCCTGTTCATCTTCCGACAGAGTGTAAATGTAAAGCAGCGGGCCTGTGAAATAACTCAAAGGCAATGGACCAGGGGCATGGTTACAAATCTCTGCCACTGGCACTGTGACTTATGCAGGCAGTTTGTCACACATGAGCCAGGTGACCTCTGTGACATAACAGAGAAAAATATCGCTGAGGATCAAAGATGGGATTCGGAGCACTCTAAGGAACTCTGCTCCCCATGGTGAGCAAGCATGTTATTTGGTATCTAAGATCTCCACTTATGCCACAGCATTTACTGTAGTGTATGAGGAGCAGTAGGCCAGGGATTCCCTAAGTGAAATCATTCTGTCAAGTAGAACTGGAGCCTTTCCTGCAGCATCAGGATTAGACTTTCTACCTTCCTGATCATGCCTCATGTTGCTATGGTTGCTGGCCATAGACACCACAAATCATCCACTCCACCTTAATACAGAGATTAAGAAGATCTGAAAAATGGAGCTGAGGAGATGTCTGAGTGGTTAAAGCTATTTGCTTGCAAAGCCTGTTGGCCTGGGTTCAATTCCCCATTACCCACATAAAGCCAGATGCATAATGTGGCATAATGTGTCTGGAATTTGTTTACAGTGGCACAAGGTCCTGTCAGGGCCATACACTATCTGTCTCTCAATCTCAAATAGATGAACAAAAATATTTCAAAACTCACACAAAAAAAGAAAATCTGAAAAACGCACAAGGGAATCCATAATGAATTTGTTAGCTTGAGTTCTTAAATCCATAGTTAGAAAGATAAAAAGAAAGGCTTTCCACATCTTATCTACAGTAGATATCTATAGAACTGGCTTAATAATATTTTATACTATTCATTAAAATGAATCATGCAGTGAGGTGTGATGGCACATGCCTGTAATGCCAGCACTCAGGAGGCTGAGGCAGGGGGATCATGACTTCCAGGTACCCGGGGCTATATAACAAGACTGTCTTGAAACAAAGGGAAAGGAGAAAGAATCGCTCATGCTTGCTATTATTAGAAGTGATAGTATCTACAGCTAGTAATGAAATGTGCATGAAGTTACTTCTGAAATTTCAAAGCATTCTCATTCTTCCTGGCTCTCACAGTTTTTGATTCTATCTTCTTATTATCTAACTATCCACCCACCCACACATCCATCCATCCATCTATCTATTGGTTTTTCAAAGTAAAGTCTTGCTAGTCCAGCCCAGGCAGACCTGGAATTCATGGGCTGGCCTCCAATTTAGCTATCCTCCTACCTCAGTTTCCTAAGTTCCCAAGAATGACAGTAAAACTTAGGAAAATATAGAATTACCGTGAATAGTTGTTTTTTTTTTTTTAACAGCTATGTGCTAAGAAGAAATTATTACTTTAAATATCTTAAACCTAAGTTAATATTAATTTCTGGCTTATATTTATTACTTAAACTGTGACTTTCTTGACTTTTTCTAGGTACTCAAGCATTCTCTGTTAGGACCAGAAAATAAAAAAGTCTTTGGAATGGCCCTCAGGCCTGCTGTGCTTTTAGTGGCAGCATTGTTTTCAGTTCCTCCTAAATTAAAAAATAATTACAACAGTCAGTCTTGACTCACTGATTGGGCAATGCAAACACACCCCTTGCTCACTCACAAGGAGATACTCTAGCTGGGGCATAACTAGGATCCTTGTTCCACTCCACAGTGTACACTCAACAGTATCTCTGTGCATAAGCTATTCTGGTCCTTAGTGGCCCAGCCACTCTAGTATGCTTTTTCCCTTTTCAAGCATGCTAATACCAAAAGAAAATCTCTAGAGGAGAAATATTAGCAAATAAAAATGTTGGGGGAGGTTTATCTGAATTTCTTTCTTTTTTTTTTTTTTTTTGAGATAGGATCTTATCTGTAGTCCAGGCTGGCCTCAAACATTCAGTGAACCTGTCTCAGCCACCTGAGTGCTCATGCCCAGGTTTATGTTGTTTTCTAGTAATTAGAGTACTCTCCTTGATGTGATCATCATACCCTGTACACATGCATGGAATTATCTCCCTGCATTCCATAATTATGTACAATTACCATGTAATGATAATTAGGAAGTTCTGAGGTGAGTGTGTAGCCCAGTGGCAGATCACTTGTAAAGCTTGTGTAAGACCCTGAGTTTGGACCCCTGCACTGTCCCCTAAGAGGGAAAGAAAATTTTTATGTCAAAGTTTAGAGAAATCTCAAATGCTAGCTTAAACCTTTACAAAAACACAATATCAAGCGACTTTTTCCAGCCATGGAATTTTTTACCTGGGACCATCACTGGGTTTCCTGGGATCATGAAGTGCTAATGTAACACACGAAAATTTCTATTTATGGACTTTCCTGGGAATATGAAGAATAGCTTCCATCAGATACTTAAAGATATTTGTGATGGTGATTGCTATGGAACAAAATTTGAATTCTTTAAAAGTACCCTTCCCCCCACCCCCCCCTCCCGGGTGTGGTAGTGCACTCCAGAACTTGGGAAGCTGAGGTAGGAGGATAGCTAAATTGGAGGCCAGCCCGAGATTACATCATGAATTCCAGGTCTGCCTGAGCTGGACTAGCAAGACTCTACTTTGAAAAACCAATAGATAGACAGTTGGATGGATGGATGTGTGAGTAGATGGATAGATAGATAATAAGTAGATAGAATCAAAAACTGTGAGAGCCAGGAAGAATGCTAGAGGCCAGTCAGCTTGTCCTGGCATCTTACAGATGAGAAAAACAGGCTGATAAAGATGTCCCAGCTGGGCATGGTGATGCATGCCTTTAAACCCAGCAGCACTCAGGAGGCAGAGGTACGAGGATCGCCAGGAGTTCAGGGCCACCCTGAGACTACAGAGAGAATTCCAAGTCAGCTTGGGCTAGAGTGAAACCCTACCTTGAAAAACCAAAAACTCAATAAACAAATAAATGAATAAAAATAAAGGTGCCCCAACAACTTACTAAAACAATAGTGAGTGGAAACTGGCTGTCTCCAGGTTCCTGCCTCCAAATCTCCTCTGTGACATGTGATACCAATCTGGTTTGGCTGTTGTTTAAATGTCACATTTTGCTTTATGTCCTTTAAAATAATTTTTCTGTGATGTAGAAACCTAATTATGAGAAATACATGTGTCTTTAAGAGAAAAAAAGACATAAGGCATTTTTATAATTATGCCCCTAGACATCTGGTATGAATAAATGTTAAAAACCTCGTTTGTAGATTAAAATTTGTTTTTCAAAAAAAAATAATAAACAGTATTAGAATGATAAGCATTATGCCTTGAACTCTTATTAAGGTTTTTTCCTGGAAACAATTGTCTCTGTACATGTCACGTGGCACACTGCACCAATTTTCAAGTCTATTTGCTGTATCTACTTCATGGCAAGCACATTTTAAGTGTCTCTGTAAACAAATATGTAATTTTCAGAGATACACCCACTCATGGTCTATTAAAGGAACCATGAGTTTGTGGTGCTTCTCTGTGATGTTGATGGAAATCTCAAACCTAGGATCATGCAATGGGTCTATTACCAAGAAATGTTTTGATTTCATGTTTGATTAGTTTGATTTCTTGCTACTTTCAAATTATTAACAGGACTGCTGAACAAGGCATGCTATGCTTTTTGTGTGGAAATTCTGTACCTACTAAATAAAATACTAATGTCAAAGTCTAAAACACTAAATCTGAAGAAATATTGGCGGCTTTAGAATTTTCAAGTAATATTAAGATATTTTGTATTTTCAGTAAACCACCTAAAATGGTCACTTCTTTTAGCAAGAACAGGACAAAAAAAAAGTAGAAAGATATCATAGTAGTGAATTATCCTAAAATATATAATCCACCCATGTTCTATGACTTAAAACAAACATGCTTAGACTATAGCTAAAGAGAGACAGAGAGTGAAAGAGAGAGAAAGAGTCCTGGACATGAATCACCGCTTACATTCTTTTCCATCCACAAACAATTTCATTTGGGAAAGTTGCCACATAGTATCGACAGTGACAACAAATGGCATTGTCCCATGAACATCTGTTTCCGACTCCCACACTGATACTGCAGGCCGGGTACTTAGGAGTTAGATGGTCTTCACAAATCGCTGAGCCACAGAGGAACTGGAAATCACTGGGCCGCTGAAGTTTTATTATTGGAACACAGGAAAACTTTATCATCATGCTGGGAAGTTCTGGATCTTTTGAAATATTGGAACTAGGGTTATGTTAGCACATTAAACCATGCGGAAGACTACTTCTGAAGAGGGAGGGGAAAAAAACGTTTCTTGTCTATTATGTTCTTGGGTTGCAGTTCCCATTCAATCTTCATATAACTTCCTCACCCACCCTCAACTGAAAATTGTTTTGCTGTTTAAAAAGGTTATTGCATTTAGTTTCTGGTTAAAATTAAGAGAATGGAATAACAAAGAAATTCTAAGCCAAGATGATAAATAAACACTATTGTTTCTTAATAACAACAACAAAAAAGTCAAATGCAACAAGAGCTTTCAAATGCTCTTTTATTTTTTTCCAAAGTCATACTACCATGCTAACATTTTCTGAGACTTTGGCAAGAGAAGGCTCCTGCTTAGAGCATTCTCACCTCAGTCGCAGTGTTCACAGGAGCACGGCCAAGAGCTGCTAGGGGTCATGCCGGCATGAATGGCATAAGCAGGCAGGTGGTGATAAGGCACAGATTTGGGCTTTTGCCTTCTGAAGCAGTGCTCTAAGGGCAATAGTTTATTTACGTACAGAGAAAAGGTCTCTACCGTTCTACACCTTTTCTCTGTGTGGCATTAGTATTAACAAAACCAACTGTGGAAATGCAAGTTATTCACAGTAGAAATTCTAAATGAACATATACTCAAGCTATTTGCCTACTCCAAAGGAATTTGTAAATTGCTGCTGCAAGAGCCAGATCACATATTAATGGAAATATTAAATGAGATATACAATCAACATCTGGATCAACAAATATTCTATGTATGTATTTTTAAATGCTTCATTTTACAAAGAAATATTAGAATATATTCCATAAAATATTAGTTATCTCTGTATTACATCTAGCAAGCACTCAAAAATTTGTTGAATAGATCTCTAATGAGATAATAGCCTGGTTGTAAGACTGCAAACATATGGACAGTAATAATTTTCTACTGCTGATAAATAATTCTACTATTTATTTTACCCAGAAACTATCCTTGTCACAATACACATAGTTTGTGAATAAGCAGTAGTGATTCCAGGAAATAATCTAACTATTAAAAATCCCATGACTTGGGCTGGAGAGATGGCTTAGCGGTGAAGCACTTGCCTGTGAAGCCTAAGGACTCTGGTTCGAGGCTCAATTCCCCAGGACCCATGTTAGCCAGATGCACAAGGGGGCGCACGCATCTGGAGTTCGTTTGCAGGGGCTGGAGAGGCCCTGGCGTGCCCATTCTCTGTCTCTCTGTCTCTCTGTCTCTCTCTCTCTCTCTGCCTCTTTCTCTGTCACTTTCAAATGAATAAGTAAGTAAAAAAAACAAAAAAATTTTTAATCCCATGACTTTATAATTTTACTTGCTAAAAACCACCACCATTTTAATTTTTAAAATATTTATTTATTTGTAAGGAGAGAGAGAGAGAGAGAGAGAGAGAGAAAGATAAAATGGGCATGCCAGGCCTCCAGCCATTGCAAACAAACTCTAGATGCATGTGCCACTTTGTGCATCTGGCTTTATGTGGGTACAGGGAAATCAAACCCAGATACTTAGGCATTGCAGTCTAGCGCTTAACTGCTGAGCCATTTCCCCAGCTTGGGGGAAAAAATTTTGTTTTGGAAAAATATTTTTATCTGGAGAACTTTTTTTCTGGTGCAAACTGATTTTATAAAAAAATAAAAGTATTTGAAATTTGTGTTTCCCTTTTAATTACAGTCTTATAATTGGCTCTCAAATAATTATGGTCATAATTAGATTCAAAATAATACATAAGTAGTCAGAAGTTAGAATTAGATCTGTCATATTCTTGCTTGTGAATCTGATATAAAAAATGAAACTAATATTTGGTGTCTGTGTCATATGGGACAACAATAACCTGTGTTTAGATTGTCACTATGTTTTCCAACATGCCATTTGCTCCTCAAAGGCCCTTGTGAGTTAAGCATAGCTATTTACATCCCTTTCTACATGCAGCAGTCAAGATGAAGTTAATTCTAATTGCAGCAACTCTGCAAAGTTTCCCTCAGTGCCCCTCTCTGGACAGAGCAGCTCGGCCCTGCACTTACAGCAGGAATCATGTCTATGGTACATCCTATGTATACCCTATTTACATCTTCACCAGTCTGTTTCCCTGGCCCATGCGACTTGTGAGCGAAGACTTGGTGTCTTGTATCCTTCCTGCTTAGCTTTGTGCCTGGCATATCATCTAGCAACCATACATCATGATATAACTGTTTGATACATTAGTTAATTAGGAAATTGTAGCTCAGAGGGAAAATGTGTACATATTGGTGCATATGTACATACATACATACGCACACACACAAATACACATTTTAACCAAAGTTCCAGAGTTCATGAGTAAGACTTGGCTCTCTGTCCAGGGCTGTCCAGCGCCACTCCTTCCACCATCAACTGCATGGACTAATCCCCTAGACATGTCACCTGATAATAACCAAATAAGTTAACAAAAAGGCAAGCCACCAGGGCTGATTTTAGTAAGGAAGTACAGATAAAATTCTTCATCACACCTCGTGTCACCCAGAGGAAACATCAGCCCGCCAATTTTACAAACATGCCAGTAAAAGAATTTCCTTGGCAAAGTGACAGCGTGGAAATGTCCTTTTTAAAAATCAATTAACCCCCTGAGTTCATGAGCTTGTTCGAAGCATTTCCTATGCCATGGAATACAAGGCTCATGGAGATGCTCTTGCCCTTTCTATTTCGGGACACCTTCTTTTGTTCATTCTTGCTAAGAATAGTGCCAGAGCTGGAGCCACTATTTATAGCCCTGAAAGCAGCAGGACTCTGAACACTTTATTCATTTATATTTCCTGTGTTTATTGTTCCCTTACCTTTTTAGTAATTAAAAGTGTTCATCCAAGATTTTATTTAGTAACAAATCGGTTGTAAATAGCTTTTCTTTTAATATTTGAAAGTCTATAATTAGATTCAATAAAATATTTTACTCCCATTTCTGTATTAACTAAAAACAGATTTCATTTGTGAAGTGGGGGGCTTACTGATTCTCTCTTTCCAAATTTCATATGTAGTGTAATGATTTGACCACTTGGTATTTTGATTTGGAGTCCCACTTGAGGTGATAAATCATACATTCTCAAATCACCAAGATTTTGTCTTATACGCTAGAGTAAAATTACCATTATGGACAACCAACTGTATTTATAATCAATAGACTATGACTTTAAGATGTCTGATTGTCATATAATATGGTTAAAAAGCATAATATTAAATGTCTTCTTTGCTCACAAAAAGAAAAAAATAGGGCTGGAGAGATGGCTTGCCTGCAAAGCCTAAGGACCCAGGTTTAATTCCCCAGTAACTATGTTAGTCAGATGCACAAGGTCACACATGCGTACAAGTTGGTGCACAGGTCTGGAGTTCTATTGCAGTGGCTAGAGGCCCTCGTGTGCCCATTCCTCTCTCTCTCTCTCTCTCTCTCTCTCTCTCTCTCTCTTTCTCTCTCTCTCTCCCTCACTTGCTCTCTCTTTTTTAGGGCTGGAGAGATGGCTTAGCATTTAAGGCACATGCCTGCGAAGCCTAAGGACCCCAGTTTGATTCTCTAGGTCCCACGTTAGCCAGATGCACAAGGGGGCACATGCATCTGAAGTGCGTTTGCAGTGGCTAGAGGCCCTGGCATGCCCATTCTCTCTCTCTCTCAAATAAATAAATAAAATCTTTAAATAAATAAATAAAATTTTAAATTAAAATACAGAAATACAAGGTTTCTCAAAATAGTCCCACCTCAGACTACTCTGAAACTGAAGTGATTTTCTCGTGTAATAAACACCCAAAAGCAGGAGGAAATATTGCAAGCCATTGCTTCATTGGGACATGAGCAGCACTCTCTGCCTTTGCAAGCATTTCCTTGAGGGGGCAATCACAGCAAACAAAGACCGGTCTCTTCAGCACATCTAAACCTACAAAAATGCATATTCGGTCAGCCTACCCAGCACTCCGCAGCCATCGAGCCCTCCACTGCACAGTGGGGTCGGCTTTGTCACAATGCGCCACTCAGGGGTAGTTTCTATGCACTTATCTTCAACGTGAACTTTTAAGACTTCAGGAAACAACTGCTGCTAACCGCTGGGATGGGCTCTGGTGCTGAGCAGGCAAACTGAATTCCATGGGTGGTGCTGCTGCCCAGGGTCCCAACTGAAACTCAGCTCTGCTTTTCATCACCTCAAAATCCACTAGAATGCAGACATTGAAGGCTTTTATCTAAAACGCTCTCTTTAGAGAAATAATCAGCAGTTAATTAGAGCATTCGACCTCAGAAGCACTCTTTCAATAAAAATATTTTCTAGTTCTCTGCTCTAAAACTGATCAAACTGAGAGATCGAGCCAACGTGGGAGCAATTTTGTCAGCACTTATTACCAATTTCACCACTGGATTTGCCCTCCACTCACATATAATGGAACAAAAGATTTTCAGCATTGTTGTTTCAGTGCCATTTCAATGTTTTAACCCAGTGTTTCATTTTGATAAAGCTAAAGTGAAATAAACGCTTCTCCACTCTGAAGCTTCTGTAAAACACCATATCTGGGCAGCAAGGGCTTTCACCACGAAGGTAACTACTGATCATTGCTTTCTCTGTGTTTCCTATCAAGGAGTGGGCTAGGTCTCAAAGCTGTGGAGAGATCTGCAGCAAAAGTGCATGAGACAATATTTTATGGATATAATTCTTCTCTCTGAAAGGGCTTTATCTGGCATATTTGATTTACAAAGCAAAGAGCATTAAACAAAATAGTTTAAAAACAAACTGACTAATCGAGAATCCTCACTAGGCAGCCATCTGGATAAATAATTCCTAACCAAAGCAGTCAATTGCTTAGAGGAAAGATCATTTCACATAAAGACATGTATGAGGAAAGACAGGCATGTCTGAAAAGTAGTTTGTTTGTTTTCCTGGGAGTAGGACTTGGCTGGCATGCCCAGTGGTAGTTTTGTTTTTATTTCAAAGACAAACTGTTGACACTCTCTCACAAAGTATGCCAACACATTTTTATTCTTGTTTAGATTCTTCCAGAATTCGACCCTTTTACTTGAGAGCCTGCTCAAATGTACAAATGATACAACCTGATACTCTTTCTACACATGGGAAAAGCTCATCTAGAGTGAGGTGTGGATACTCTCGGAGAGTAAAAGGTAGTTCACCATGTGTTTGAGTAGGTTTTTTGTTGTTGTTGTTGTTTTGTTTTTTGAGGCAAGATCTTGCAGGCTAGGCTGACCTGGAATTCACTATCTAGTCTCCGGCTGGCCTCGAACTCACAGTGATCCTTCTACCTCTGCCTCCCAAGTTCTGGGATTAAAGGCTTGCGCCACCGTGCCCAGCTATTTGGCTTTATAATTCTTTTTCTGAAGTAGGCTCTTCTCACGCTTGCCCAGGCTGAACTGGCACGCACTCTGTAATCCTAGTCTGGTCTCAAATCCATAACAATCCTCCTACCTCTGCCTTCCAAGTGCTAGAGATTAAAGGCACGCTCCACTAAGCCTGTCTAGATTCTTGTTTTTCTTTCTTTCTTTCTTTCTTTCTTTCTTTCTTTCTTTCTTTCTTTCTTTCTTTCTTTCTTTCTTTCTTTCCTTCCTTCCTTCCTTCCTTCCTTCCTTCCTTCCTTCCTTCCTTCCTTCCTTCCTTCCTTCCTTCCTTCTTTCTTTCTTTCTTTCTTTCTTTCTGGCTAGATTTTTGATTCATTGCAATAGTGCAGGAATTGCTGGTTGAATCTTCTGAAGGATCACTATTTAAAGAACATAGTCTTGGGCTGGAGACATGGTTCAGCAGTTAAAGGTGCTTGCTTACAAAGCCCGAAGGCCTGGGTTGGATTCCTCAGTACCCATGTAAAACCAGATGCATAAAGTGGTGCATGCATCTGGAGTTCATTTGTAGGGGCAAGAGGCCCTGATATGTTCATTTGCCCATTTTCTGTATCTCTCCTTCTCTTTCTCTTTACAAATAAATATATAAAAATGTTTGACACTTGACCCCTTGTAGAGAAAACTGTCCTGATTAATTGCTATATAAAACTAAGGGATAATTCTTCCTAACTTCTGGGGCTTTGACCTATGATATCCACCCTGACTTTCATCAATATTAAAGGTGATGATCATCTGGACTCCCTTTTAAAAAAGAACATAAAGAACATATTCTTGACTTGTAAGCTTTTTAGAAATAGAAATCAGAAGCCTGGTATGGTGGCACAAGTCTTTAATCCCAGCACTTGGGAGGCAGAGGTAGGAAGATCACTGTGAGTTCAAGGCCAGTCTGAACTACAGAGTGAGCTCGAGGACTGCCTGAGTTGGTGTGTGACACTACCTCAAACACAAACACAAAACAATTGCAATAGAAATCAGTTGACCCTTCAAGTATGACTGGCTCAAGCTAGGGAGATGGCTCAGCAGTTAAAGACACATGCCTGCAAATATGATTGGTTCATAGAATTTTTGTATGCTGCCTTCTTAATTAACTCCTCAAACAAACAAACAAACACCACAAAGATAAAAAGCTCTGGCATCCATTCAACTAGCATTGACTGGCAACTTACTATGAATAGGAAAACTTACTTCAAATGTGTATAAAACCATTTCTTTGGTCACCTCTACAATTTATAATAGTCAAACGAGAAGTGAGAAAGTGAGAAATATTAGAAAAACTCACTTTATTTTTCTAGCAGTATTAGAAATGAGTAAAGATTTTCTTTTTCTTTTCCTGCTTTGAAACAGGGTCTCATGTATCCCAGGCTGGCCATGAACACCTGATCCTTGGCATTACAGGCATGTATCACCACATCCAGCTTACGTAGTGCTGAAGATTGAACAAAGGATCTCATGGGTGCAAACACTCTACCAGTTAGGATACTTCATTTTTTTCAACTTTCTCAAAGTCTTTTTAATTTATGTTGAATTTTGAGTTCCAAAGAGTAAGTGCTTGATCACAATACTCTCTAACATCCCATTTTAATGTCCCCTACAATCCTTATCAGGGATAACTTCTCACGGGTGCATACACATCATTACAGATGTTCTCCAATGCTCTTCTCAATTAGTTACTTAAGAATTCTAATCTTAAACCGGGCATGGTGGCACATGCCTTTAATCCCAGCACTTGGAAGGCAGAGGTAGGAGGATCCCCATGAGTTCAAGGCCAGCCTGAGACTACATAGTAAATTTCAGGTCAGCCTGAGCTACAGTGTGATGAGACTTCTACCTCAAAAAAAAAAAAAAAATTCTAATCTTGAGCTGAGGAGATTGCTCAATGGTTAAAAGCCCTTGTTTGCAAAACCTGCAGGCCAGGGTTCAATTTCACAGCCATGTAAAGCTTGGTGCAACGCAGTACATGCATCTGTGATCCCACCTTGCCTGTGAGAATCCAAACCTCAGGTGACATTCACTTGCAGCCTGGCAATCTGTTTGGAGTGGCAAGAGATCCTGTCCCAAAGAAGTTGGAGCATAGATAACTTGAAGTTGTCCTTGAACCTTCACACCCATGCTGTGGCATGTACAATCATATATACACTAATTAATTAATTTAAAAGAATTCTAGGGCTGGAGAGATGGCTAAGCGGTTAAGCGCTTGCCTGTGAAGCTGAAGGACCCCAGATCGAGGCTTGATTCTCCAGGACCCACGTTAGCCAGATGCACAAGGGGGCGCATGCGTCTGGAGTTGGTTTTCAGTGGCTGGAAGCCCTGTTGTGCCCATTCTCTCTCTCTCTCTCTCTCTGCCTCTTTCTCTCTCTGTCACTCTCAAATAAATAAATAAAAATGAACAAAAAAGAATTCCAGCTGGATGTGATGGTGCATGCCTTTAATCCAAGCACTCAGGAGGCAGAGGTAGGAGGATTGCCGTGAGTTCGAGGCCACCCTGAGACTCCAGAGTGAATTCTAGGTCAGCTGAGCTAGAGTGAGACCCTTCTTCAAAAAACCAAAAAGAATTCTAATCTTAGATGTGAAAAGCAAGGCCATGTGAATAAAAGCAAGCAGTGTGAGGTTACTTAATGCAGACCAAGCATCTTTATCTCTGAAATCTAAAATGCTCCAAAGTGAGTTTCATGTTTAGACCTGAGAAACCTCATTAGTGTATATTAAAGATATTAAAAAATCAGAAAAAAAAACCACCTCAAATCTGAAAATCTTCTATTCCAAAGCATTATGGATAAGGGAATCTCAAACAATTGTCTTGTCATGTGATTCTTAAGCATAGCATATACTGACAACTTATATTTTTAATATTTATAACCTGTTTCATAATCTTCCTTTTTGGGCAGTACGTATGTGTGTGTGTATGTGTATGTGTGTGTGTGTGTGTGTGTGTGTGTATACTCAGGTATGTGCATATGCATGTGGAGGCCAGAGGTTGAGATGGAGTGTCTTCCTTGATTGCTCTCCACCTCATTTAATGAGACAGTCTCTCACTGAGCCCAGAGCTCACTGATTCATCTAGTCTAACTAGCCAGCTTGCCCTGGGGATCTGCCTATTTCCACCTCTCTAGTATTGGGGTTACAGCCCAGAATCATCTTACCCAGCAAATCTTTGGGGTGCTGAAGATCTGAACCCAGGCCCTTACATTTTCAGGACAAGGGCCAAACCATCTTCTCTGCTTCAAAATTTTTTAACATAGAGGAGATCACTATGAAACATCTATGTTACCAGAGAGTAAAAAGTCCTTATGAATCTTTCATTAGTAGTAAAATAGGTTTTAATTTGTTTATGTATACATTAGAAATTCCCTTGGGTGTGAAGAGTGAAGTAGAACTAATGGACCTGTGCCCTGCATTAGCCAGTTTAGGTGAAGTAAAGAGAGTATGAATATGAGATGATTAAAGCTAAAGAACCAGGAAGAGTTTAATGATGCTGCCAATGGGATTTTGTTTTGTTTTACTATGCTTTGTTTGAAACTGGATTTTACTGGATAGCCCAGGCTGGCCTGGAATTTATAATCCTCCTGTTTCAGCCCCCTGAATGCTACAATTACAGGTTTCTGTTACCATATCCAGTAAGAAGTTATTATTATTACTGATGTATTTGTGCATGGAGTGTATACATGTGTGTGCAGCTGTCCACGTCCTAAGTGTGCAGAGGCCAGAGGAGGATTCTGGTGTCCTTCTCTAATGCTCTTCTTCCTTACTTCCCTGAGACAGTCTCTCACTAAACTTGGAGCTTGATGGCTTTTTTTTCCTACTTAGACTGGCTGACCAGGGAGCCTCTTCTCTCTCCCTCAGCACTGGGGTTACAGGCATGCACAGCAATATCTGGCTTTTTATGTGGGTGCTAGGGATTGAACTCATGCAGCAAATACTCTTACCCACTGAGCCATCTCCCCGGCCTGAAGAAATTATTACCAAGAAGAAAAATCCACTAAAGGCATATGAGTTTAATATCTACATCAGTCAGTTTGGGTAGTCTAGATTAAATCCTGTTAAATTACCCATTATAAGGTGATCATGTGTATGGATTTCTATCTTCATTCCCATACAAGGAACACCTTAGTGGACCTGCAAATCGGAAGCAGCTTTTTGTACAATTAATGTATCCAAACTTCAGGAACCTTCACTTACACAGGCATTTATCAGGCTATTTGAGGGACCTGACCAATGTGTATACAAATGTTCTAATGATCTTATAAAATGTGCAGGAGGAAAATATTCCTTGAGTTCCTTCCCATGACAGCTCACTAACTTATGTAAGCTTCAGGTGCCACAGAGTGAACTGCAAAGAAGCTTCTTCTACTGCAAAGACACCAGACAATGTACCAGACCTTTTCTTTCTCCCAAATGCTTAGCAAGAGTAAGTGAAGTCCCATTGGAATACTGGGAGACATAAGAATTATAGTGGAGAAAACACTCATTGCTATGAGCTGGGTTATTGATTCTGATGTGCATGACATTGCTTATTTATATTTTCTAGATAAATCTCTGGATTTGTTTTATAATCTAAACAGCACCTTGCGGGGGGGGGAGAATCTTTGGAAAGACTACAGCTTTGGGTATCATGTTAATATAGGAAAAAAAGATGATGAGCTGAGGAAATGGCTCAGAGGTTAAAGGTGCTTGCTGGCAAAGCTTGCAGGCCTAGGTTCAATTCTCTAGTACCATTTAAAGCCAGGCATAAAAAGCGGCATATGACAGATGTGCAAAGTGGTGCAAGTGTCTAGAGTTTGTTTGCAGAGGCTGGAGGGCCTGTTGCCCCCATTCTCTCTCTCTCTCTCTGCTGGAAAATAAATAAATAAATAAAAATATTTTTGAAAAGTGGCATATGCATCTGGCATTTGTTTGCAGTGGCAAGAGGCCTTGACATGCTGATACACATTGCAAGTAAATAAAAATTTTACATAATGAAAAAAGAAATTTGAAAGAACTTTCCAAAGAGCCACACAGATGATTAAAGGATTGAAGGTAGAGCTAAGCAGTCTATCCTCACAGAAAGAAGTATGGAGGGCTAAAACCTAGTCTATGTTGTGACACTGATCAAATGATGAGCCAGATTATTTTTATAGGACCCATATGAAAATAAGAAAAATACTTGTAGGCTGGTGATGTGGCTTGGTATGTATACCTGCTAGTATATATGAAGCTTGGGTTCCAGCCCCAGCACCAGATTAAAAAACAACCTTAAGATATAACATTCCATCGTACAAGAGACCCAGTGTTCCCTGCTTTCTGGAGCCCAGAGCCAGTCTGAAAATCAGAAAAATCACATGGGACAAGCATTTACAATTCTCAGCCATTTACTTTTATTTTTTACTATTCTGATTCAATTTGCAGCCTGACTAGTTTGTGTCTTGCATAGGAGCCCAGTGTTAACTGGACTCTGTGTCTTAATTACTGAGATACGTTTGAATCCCTCACTTTTAGCTTCTCAAGTAGCTGCAATTCAACCAGCAGTCACACAAAAAGCTATGATCAAACGATGGATCACAGTCTGACAGGTGCTGAGGGATCTTAAATGCCACCAAAGGTAGTATTTAAAGTTGTAACTTCGGAAACAAATTCCATGAAGCTTGCAGAAGATCCGGCTCTTAAGAAGTCTTAGAGAAGAGCTTGAATTCAGAAGTGTTGGGGGCAGGTTGATTCAGATGAATTTTTGTGAATAAGAAGGGGTTAGCCTGAGCCACCATAATATCCCTCCTATACAATAGTCACTTCCTACATCCTCTCTTGCAACCTTTCAACCTACTTTTCACCTGTGGCCTAAGCAGTATATATATTTTTTTCCAGTGATAACCTGCTAATGCCATTCTATTGCTTAAACTTCATGATTTCCTGTTCCAAACAGAGTAAAATCCAGGCCCTCCATGAGCCGGATCTTTTCAAAAAGTCTTTGACCTTATCAAGAGCCACTTTAACCTCCCCCTCTCAGTGGATCCTGGAGGAACTGACCTTCCTAAAGTCTCTTGAAAACACCTCAGACTCTCTGCACATCCTGCCTACTTTGTCCTTGCTGTTCAGACCTTGGCTCAAGGGTTAGCTTTTCCCAGTGGCTGTCTAGGAAGTCCTCTGCCTGCTCCCTGCCCTCCATCTCATGCTCTGCTCACTTGCTTGCTTTGTCAGACATTACCTTTGTAGGCAATCTGTCTCTGCTTCCCCTTGTTGATCTTGTTCACTATAGGGTCTCCTGGTCTAGAACAGGACATGGACATCTCAAGGGCATTTCATCATCATATGTTGAATGAATGAGTAATTCATCAGGCCTGGGTGGGACATAATCATGAGCAATTTAAAAAGCTGATGTGGGGCTGGAGAGGTGGCTTAGCAGTTAAGCACTTGCCTGTGAAGCTCAAGGACCCCAGATTGAGACTCAATTCCCACATTAGCCAGATGCACAAGGGGGTGTATGCATCTGGAATTCACTGGCAATGGCTAGAGGCCCTGGCATGCCCATTCTCTCTCTCTCTTTCTATGCCTCTTTCTCTCTGTTGCTCTCAAGTAAATAAATAAAAATTTTAAAAAAAGAAAAGCTGATGTGGTCACTTTACATCTGCTAGGATAGACAGCCCCTTTGGTATATGCATGCATAGTAGAAGACCAACTTGGTGCTATTAAATAATTGACTGTAAAATAAACAGCAATTAATCAGATGAGGCTTAAATCTTTGTGGTCAAAAAATAAGGTCATATTAAAGAAATGTTAACACATTGCATTTGTTTAAGTTTGAAACAATGACTAAAACTTCAAATATATACATGCCACCAATAACCAAACTGCCTGGAAGGAAAAGGCCCATTGGAAAAAAACAATAACTAAATAACAAAACATGGCAACAATATTCCTTCTGTACAACACCAAGGTTTAAGCACTTCAGGAAATGCAGGGAGCTGAGGAGATGGTTCAGTGATTAAAGGCACTTACTTACAAGCCTGCTGGCTCAATTTCAATTCCTAGGCCATCTATATAAAGCCACTCAAAGTGGTGCATGTATGTGATCCCAGTGAGCCCATGGCAATGGGAGGAGGACCCAGAAAAATCTGAAAGCACCACCCAACTAAACTGGTGCATAGGTAGTAGCAAAGACTGGAAGGAAGAAAGGAAGGAAAGAAGGAAGAAAGGAAGGGATGGAGGAAGGAAGAGAGGGAAGGGAAATAAATGGAACAGGGTGTGGTGGCACACGTCTTTTAATCCCAGCACTCTGGAGGTACAGGTGGGAGGATCACTGTGAGTTCAAGGTCACCCTGAGACTATATAGTGAATTCCAGGTCAGCCTGGGCTAGAGGGAGATATTACCTTGAAAAACAAAGAAGAAAAAAGGAAGGAAAGAGAAAGAGAGAGAGAGAGAGAGAGAGAGAGAGAGAGAAAGAAAGAAAGAAAGAAAGTAAGTGCAAGCATCATACGCACTTTCAATTAAATGCTGGCAAGCCAGGGAAATCAAAAGTAGCCAGAAGTGGTGGCACATACCTGTAGCTCATTCCAGAACTTTAGAGGCTGAGGCAGCAAGAGAGTGAGTTTGAGACCAGTTTGGACTGCTTAGCAATATAGTGAAACTCTGTCTAGAAACAAAATGAAGAAAGATAAAACTAAAAATACCCTTAATAAGCCAAAATGAAATTGTAGCAAGGTTGCATGTCCAGTAGTTGCTTGGTACATTTTTCAGTCCTAAGAGTCCCCTGCTTAAATGCCTCTGATGGCTTCCCTTCACCATGGACAAGGTTTGCATATAGTTCTTTGTAAGTGGCCAGATCATCCACTCAGCTTTATCCCTTGGCCTTTCCCCATAGGATCCCCTCCAGCACAGAGTGAAACCAAGCTCCCACCAAGCCCAATGCCAAGGTCATTGTATTTTTTGCACCAATTACTTCTGCTATTGATGCCTCTGCACCACTCCCTTTGCATCTTCTCAACCCTTCTCCTTCCCAGATCCAACCTCCTTTTCTCCATCTCTGTGCTGGGTCAGATGCTCTTCAAAGAGCATGAAGTTAACTCTAAACAAACTTTAATCTCTATGTTTTAATCATTATTGAACCAAGGCAGGTTGCTCTGGAGTTAGTTGCTGACTTTGAGAAGTACATTGCACTTTTCAGTCCACATGTAATCTGGAATCTGCTGTGAGTGCCAGGTCACATTTGCCTGCCATCATAAGTGAGAATATGGACAAGGCCTTAGTCAGTTTGTGTCACTGTACTTAAATGCCACATTAACATGGGAAGGGCTTCATTGACAAATGGGCTCCAGAGGACTTAGTAGGTGTCCAGTAAAGAACATTCTTATCTCTGTCTCCAAAAGCTAAGCATAAGGATCAACACAAAGCAGTTCAATCATGTATGATGAGTGAGTGAATAATGAATTTATACATGGGTGAAGCCTAGGCCACAACTGCTCATCAGTACAAGCATTTCAGGGACAGCTTTGCAAACAGGACTCAACTCTAAAGCAAAATGCTCTCTCCTGGTGAGATGTAGGCATGATGTGTCTATCTTTTGCAAAAACTAAAATCTCAGCTGACTTCTTTCAGATAGCTGGAGTGAAGTTATACTTGTAGAATTGCAATGTTTCATTGTTACAACATAAACATAATTTTCAAAAGTGAAATAAGACTCTTTCCAAACCAAAAATTCTAATGTATAAGCATGTTTGGGGGGAAGCTGTATGCAATGCATACGACTATCTATTATGGACACTTAAATCTTAGAACAAATCAGTATTTTCCTTATTTTAAGAAAAACAAGAATTTGTCAGACATGTGTGTCAGTGTTTAACTAATTTTTTAACGGCATCAATTTTTATACAGTCACTCATGCCAGACTTGGCTATCATGCTATGGGTGAGCTGGAGCAAAGACGTGGAGTTTTCCATTTCTAGTAAGCCCTCAGATACAGCTAACTATTAATGCTTGTAAAAGAATGCTATTTCTCATAAAAGTGAACCAGGACTATTGTTTTCACTGCATATATCATATGTGATCAGAACCGACTATAAACTGCAATATCATTGTGCCCAAGCATTTTCCCATTCTTAATATCCATGCCAAACAGATCCAGACTTTTTTTTTCTCTAAAGCTGGAGCAAAAATCAATTAAAGTATATAATAATGTGTTAACTACCTAATACAGCAGTTAACATGAAGGGGCATTGCAAGCCTTGGCGTTTTTAGCTGTGGAGCAGTTCTTTCATTTGCTCTGTAAGATCTATAATTGAAAGAACACCGTGAGAGATGCTTTCATCAGCTCCACAAGTTACATTTCCTGCTTTGATAACTGTACAAGGAAAATCCAAGGCACTTCAAGCTACCCAATTACATTTGATTAGCTAGTAAAAATAACGTAACAGCTTTTCATCACCCAGAGGAAAACTTTTGAAGAATTCTGTTGCCAACACTTCGGCACAAACACTAATCTATATCATTATTTTACAAGGGAAATGTAATATTTAGTAAGTTTTTTTAATTAGGCAATAAGTAAGCCTCTTACTCATTACAAGTGTAGATCAGAAAAACATGACTGTTACAAGATGTGTGTGTTAAAGAAGCAAATGTAGTGATTTCAGAGTCAACAGGATACAGTGGTCAAAATAAGACAAGAGGCCTTAGATTGGGACAGCACTTCAGAGAACAATCCGGAAAACAGGATACATGCTCAAAACTTGGTGATATAGGTATCGGATCTATCAGGACAATTATTTGAGATTCTAAACCTATGTGGGTATGTCATTATTCACTAGCAAATAAAGATGAGAGTAACTGTATTTAAAAAAAAACAAAACAGCAACACTAGCTAAAAAGGTTATTTAAAATACACTGAGAATGTCTAGATTACTGAGGATATTTATTTAATGTTGCTTAATAGTATAAAGACAGTGAGTATAACCACATGATAGGGCACTTGAGCAGTATTTGTGTAGCCTTGAGTTTGATACCTAGCATGAAAGAGAGAGAAATCCTCCTTTAATTCTTACTTGACATTACTGTATAAACCAGGCTGGCCTTGAACTCATAATGACCCTCCTGCTTCTGCCTCCCTCGTTTTGGGATTAAGATGTGAACCATCATGCCTGACTTTGCTCTTATGTCTTCAGTGCATGTAGTCGACAGGTACCCAGTGTCTAAGGTACTTCATTTCCATAAGGTATCTTGAGTTTAAATGAAATACTGCTCCCTTGGGTAAAACTTTCTGTAAATAGGGCATTGAGAAATGTGATCACCAATTCCTGGGAGGGGGTCTCGCTATAGACTTTAAAAAGCAGCACCACTGAGCCACTGATGCAAGGCCAGTTACTTCCAGGATCTCAGCATTAAGGCCTACTACTGGGATTCTAAGTGTCTGTATGACTTGCACATCACCCTTGCAATGCTCTTTTAGCACAATCAAAGACAAATTTTTGACCTGTTGGCCAATTATTCCATCATGTAGACAAAAAGCATTCTTATAGAATGAGAAGTTGGATCAATTTTGGCTGTAAAGTTAATCTTCAATGTTGTGCAATCTGAGGGGTGCTTCTAAATATCCAAGATAATGAAAACAATGAGCAGCAATTCTATTCACTGGCCCTGTGCACTTTAGACTTCTAATTTTTGGCTCCTGATTTACAGCACACCATATGTGAAGAATTCATCAAGTTGGTCTTGGTGGGTCAAAAATATGGCATTTGAGCCGGGCGTGGTGGCACACACCTTTAATCCCAGCACTCAGGAGGCAGAGGTAGGAGGATCGCCGTGAGTTCAAGGCCACCCTGAGACTACAGAGTTAATTCCAGGTCAGCCTGGACCAGAGTGAGACCCTACCTCGAAAAACAAAAATAAAAAAACAAAAATAAAAATGGCATTTGAAAATGATTTCCATAGAGGAAGTTAAAAGAGAGGAAGATATGGAGAGTCTGTTGGACTGGGTAGAGAAGTGGACAAAAGACCAACATAAAAACACCTTGCCATGAACAGAAACCCTGAAACCACTTGAAAACAGAGGAGAATTTTACTTTATGTGCTTTCTTAAAAAAAAAAAAATTATTTATTTGCAAGTAGAGAGACAGAGAGAATGGGTGTACCAGGGCTTCTAGCCATTGCAAATGAACTCCAGTTGCATGCACCACTATCTGGCTTTATGTGGGCACTGGGGAATCAAACTCAGGTTGCTAGGCTTTACAGGCAAAGTGCTTTAACCACTAAAGTCATCTCTCTAGCTCACCTACTTTCTAAGGGAAGTAGGTAGGTAGGTGAATAGATCAATCGATCAATCTATGTTGTGGGTTTCATAATGGTATTTTTGTACATAGTCATAGATTGTTGTTATTCATCATCCACCATCCAAAAGAGGAAAATTTTAGAGTTGCCTTCATATAAGAATGACACAGGACCTATCTATAAACTATGCCTGGCTATCAGTTTTCTCTCTGGCCCTTGCCTATGGATGGAAATGGATCCAAGCAATGGATCTACTGTCATGTCAATGAGAAATGGACCAGAGTGAGGGGTCGACAGGCATAGCCGAAGAGTTGGATGGAAGTTCCCTCTACTGTTACTAGGTGTGGCCCCTCCCTAGGTCTGTGTCTCTTACCCTCTCTACTCATTGTCATCCCTGCAGAGCCCAGGGCTGCCCTAGCACCACACTCCATCTGAAAGGCAAGTGTCCACACAGCCAAGGACAGGTGTTAGAAACACTGGATCCTTGGGAATATGCTGCTGGGTAAGGAAGTGCCTACTGGGATCCTAAGGCATAAAAAAGAGAAAGAAAAGGGAAGCTGAGCAAGTAAAGAGAAAGAGAGTCTAGACAGAAAAGAAGAGGGTGAGAGCAGAGATAATAAAGCCAAAGATACACAAGGTTAGAGTATCCCCAAAGCAGTCAGCAGGGCTCCCAACCCACTGGCTGTGGAGTTCATCTCAACCTGCTATGGCCAGCAGAGGAGAATGAGGCCTCTGCCTCAGACCACGAACAAATAGCGGAATGCTGGAGTTGGTGATGGACTGGCTGTCCTTGTTTCTGACTGTGGGTGGTACCCTCGGGTTAGAGATTAATGTCTTTAATGTGAAGAATAGTTTAAATGCCCAATTTCCATGCAGCCATTCTGCAAATGGATGTTGAGTTTGCAAAGATTTGTACGACCTACTTCCTAAGCTGCTGAGGAATAAGTCAGAGTAAAGTCATTCTTTACCCATCCTGGAAAATAAAAAGGTCTATTTTCTTTCATAGGTTAGAGGGCAAAGTCCTTCAACAGTGCGAAGGGGTGTCACACATGAGTCATGTTCTCTCATTTTGCTAGCCCGCTGTCTGCCTTGCTCTGGCAGAAGCTGCTGCGTGCACAGAGGGACCTGGGTTTCAGATATAAGGAGCGTCAGCTCCCCAGCACTGAGGAACCAACACTGGCAGGCTTTCGGCAGATCTGCAAGCAATTTGCGTGCCCCGCTGGGCAGGCACAAGCATTAGAATAAGCTAGGACACTAATTATTCTCAACAAACAGGCATGAAACTACTTCTAAGCAGACAGGCTGACAAAACTGCTTCTGCTGATTATTTTGTAAGGAAGTGGTGCTGGGCACCAGGAGTCTGGAGGGCATGGGGAGAGGCCACCCAGGTATTCACAAGCCCAGGAGGACCACCTCACGACTGCTGCACACCTGGTGCCCTGCTCTGAGCCACCAGGTGTGGGCCAGTTTACAACCAGGGCTGGAGGCTCCAGAGGGGCCCCTGCTACCCAGGCAAACACCTGTACAGTTCTGATGGATTTAGTGAATCATTTTCTGCTTGGTTACCTCTGATGTGTTCCTCTAATTTTTTTTAAATCAATAATGAATTTAAACATCTTTGAGTCAACTTAGGAAAAACTGTACTGTGTAATGAAAAATAACAGGCTGTGTAGACCTGTGGATACAGGTGTGAGCACAGAGACAGGGAGGACGATTATGAAGCACTTCATAGCTGATGGAGGTCTTTCAAAGGCATGTTTTGTTTGTTTGTTTTAATGATGGCATTAGGGTGTTGTAGCTATGTGACACAGGTCAAGTCAGTAAACGTCTTTAGCTCATCATTTGCACAATGGAAAAAATAATGCCTAGTGCATAGGGGCCAAGAATTTATGGGAGAACACACAGAAAAATGTAACACTTGCTAGCTATAATAATATCTATTATTCACACTCTTTAGGAGAAAGGCAAGTATTTTTCTGCTGGCCTTGAATCTCCCCTAAACCTCACCTGTGAGTTTTACTCTAAGCCTAGGAGCTAGAAGGCCTCCTATTCATCTTTTTTCCCCATTCATCTTTCCCTGCCCCATCGCAGTCATCCTATTCCATGCCCAAACTGATTCAATTGCATTATGTTGATTTTTATGAAAGCTAAACCAATTATTTGCATAAAATAATTACTGAATGAGCTAGAGGTTTGCAGAGATGACTTACTGGATAAAGTTTGCTCCCTAACTCTAAGTACCTGGATTCAGATCTCAGATCCCATATAACAGTTGTAGCAAGTTTCTATAATTCCAGTGTGCCTACACCAAAACGGGAGGTTATTGTAGTCAGGTTCGCATTGCTGGTAGAAATCACCTGACCAAGAGCAGCTTGACGGGGGGTGGGGGGGTGGGGGTGGGGGGGGAGAGGTTTATTTTGGCTTGCAGGCTCAAGGGGGAAACTCCATGATGGCAGGGAAAATGATGGCATGAGCTGAGGGCGGACATCAGCCCCTGGCCAACATCAGGTGGACAGTAGCAACAGGAAAGTGTGCCAAACACTGGCAAGGGGACACTGGCTATAATACCCAGAAGCCCACCCCCAACAATACACTCCCTCCAAGAGGCATTAATTCCCAAATCTCCATCAGCTGGGAACCTAGCATTCAGAACACCTAAGTTTATGGGGGACACCTGAACCAAACCACCACAGAGGTGGAGAATACTGGGGAGATGGCTCAGTGGCTAAAGGTCCTTGCTTGCAAAGCCTGTTGTCTCAAGTTTGGTTTCCCATGCCCACAGAAAGATAGCTGCACAAAGTAGTACATGCACTTGGAGATACATTTTTTGTTGCAAGAGGCCCTGGCATGCCTATATCCACAAGTAAATATTTTTTTAAAGAAGGGAGTTGAGGGCTGGAGAGATGGCTTAGTGGATAAGCGCTTGCCTGTGAAGCATAATAAGGACCCCAGTTCAAGGCTCTATTCCCCAGCACTCACGTTAGCCAGATGCACAAGGGGGTGCACGCGTCTGGAGTTCGTTTGCAGTGGCTGGATGCCCTGGTACGCTCATTCTCTCTCTCTCTCTCTGCCTCTTTCTCTCTGTGTCTGTTGCTCTCGAATAAATAAATAAAAATTTAAAAATTAAAAAAAAATAAAGAAGGGAGTTGAAGATAGGAGAACTTCTGGATGCTCATGGACTAGCTGGCCTGGCAAACACAGCAGTGAATGAGAGACCCTGCCTCCAATAAAGTTGAAGGTAAGGAGCAACCCCAAACTTTTTCTCTGACCTCCACAAGCACACTGTGGCACACAAGTACCTGCACTTACACACTAATACACACACACACACATACACACACACACACACACACACTCTTAAATAAGTAAATAATAAGTGTTGGGGGCTGGAGATATGGCTACAAAGTCTAAGGACCCAGGTTCAATTCCCCAGGACCCACATAAGCCAAACACACATGGTGGTGCATGTGTCTGGAGTTCATTTGCAGTGTTCAGAGTGCTCTCTCTCTCTCTCGTAAATCAGTAAATAAAATAATAAAATAAATAATAAGTTTTTAAAACTGAGTTAGCAATTGGAAGGTGAAGTTGAGACATGGCCTCAGGTAGCCAGGCTGATCTCCCAGTTGCTATGCAGCTGAGGATAGTCCTGAACTGGTCTGCCCTAGCCTCCCAAGAACTGGGATTACTGGCATGTGCCATCACAACCTGCCTTGCAAACTAACCTGTTAACTCAGCACAACCCTAAGAAGCATGAGGACAGGCAGCAAAGCACCTGCAAGACCTGTAGTCCAAGTCTTCCACCCTCGCTCCCTTTAACAAGGAGACCACATGCTGTACTCATCTCCCACACCTGTGCTAAAGAATCAAAGCAGGAAGCCACCTGAAAGCTGCGGCACTGCAGCAGGCCCTTTGTCGTCACCCAGGAATGTCACCTTTGCTCTTCCTCACCTGGCCTTGAGCAGACCAGGGACATTCGGACCTGCCTCCTATTCCCATTGTCCATGGCAGGCCCCCGACTGCCAGTGAGGGCCATTGTGATGTTCTCACCATCATCCTGGTACATCCCAAGTATAAACCAACTTCAGGGAGTTAAAGAAGTTAAACGGTGCCTGCCTGTAGTTTGCAAGTCTACTTACTGAATAAAGCAGTATGATTCTTTCTAAAGGTAAGAAACATAAAAAGAAAAGATCAGGACTGGCAGGGGTTGGGGTGGGAGAGTTTTGTGAGGTAATGAAATTATCTTGCGCTTTACCCTAAAAATAATAAATTCTAGGAAAGGGAATACAAATTATATTATATTTTTTTTAACAATTTTTAAAGCTTTTATTTATTTGAGAGATAAAAAGAGGCATAGATAGGTAGACAGATAGGTAGAGACCACAGCGCTCCAGGCACTGCAAACAAACTCCAGATGTATGTGCCACATTGTGACATTGTGCACATGTGTACATAGGTACTGGGGAAATCTAACTTGGATCCTTTAGTCTTTGCCAGCAAACACCTTAACCACTAAGCCATCTCTCTAGGCGTGTGTGTGTGTGTGTGTGTGTGTGTGTGTGTGTGTAACTATTATTATTATTTGGTTTTTCAAGGTAGGGGTCCAGGCTGACCTGGAATTCACTATGTATTCTCAGGGTGGCCTTGAACTCCTGGTGATCCTACCTCTGCCTCCTGAGTGCTGAGATTAAAGGCATGCACCACCATGCCCAGCTAAAATAACCATGGAATAATTTTATAATCATGGAAAATGTTAATAAAAATTGTGAAAAGAAAAAAAAATCCCATGGTAATACCCTCCCTCCCCCCCCCACACTTTCCCCTTTGAAATTCCATTCTCCATCATATTACCTACCCATCTCAATCATTGACAAATTATATTTTAACAAAAAGTTAGCACATGGAAGTTTCATGATGCCTTGTATTTTGTTTGCTATGTAGGCCAAGCTGTCTCAGCCTTCCAAGTGCTGATTATTACAGGTCTGAACCATCATGCCTGGCTACTTGGTACACTTGTAAGACATCCCTGAAGAACACAAGGGATGCCTCCCCACTGTCAGATTGTTCACATTCAGCTGCCCACCAAAGAATCAAGAAAACCCCCATGTTCATCTCTCATGGACAAAAAAAAAGTCTTATTTTCTTGTAAATCTGTCTAAGATACAGATATTTTATTGTGGCATCTTTCTGATTAGTAGGAGAACTGGCAATGAAGGATTAATCTGCCTTGAGAAATTTTTATAGGAAAATAAAATTAAGATTTTTATTGTTGTTAAGGCTGGAAAATGGCTGCCAGCCTGCTTGGGTTCAATTCCCAAGCAGTCCATGTAAGCCAGATGCAAAAAGTGATGTAAGCATCTGGTGTTCATTTATAGTGGCAAGAGGCCCTGGCACACTCATACATAAAGGACACACACACACACAAATAAATAAATAAATACTGAAAAACAGAATTCCTTTGTAATCAACTTACTAATATTCCCAGATGAGCCATATTGTACCCAGAGAGGTGAAGAGAGTAAGTCAAGTGGCTGCCTGTCATTCTGGAAGCCACAGGAGTGAGCAGTAATGCTTAGAATGGACTTGTGATTTCTGACCCCCCCCAACTGTCGTAGAGCCAAGTGGCAAATGAAATGAGGGAAAATACATATGAACGCTGCGAGCTCATATTTAGTCATTCTTCCTCTCTCATTTTACCTGTCCCTCCCTCTTTTTCTCTCTGCAGAAAAGAAAGACTATCTTGAATAAAGAATATAGTTTAAAATTGGGGCAGACCCAATACATCTGAAAAGGTGAACAATAGCTTGGGGAAAAGGGATCAAGAATGATAAAAATAAATGGAACTCTGCTTAGAAGTTCTGAAATGGACCAGAGAGAGAGCTTGCCCCACCCCTTGCAGCTTGCTTTAGAGAAAACCACACTTAAAAACTGGCTTCGGCGGGGCTGAATTCCTTTGACACAAATTCCCTGAGTCTCTGAGACCTATTTTCCACAGAAATGCTAGTTATGAGTTTCAGTCAGGGTTAATTTAGACTTTTTTTAATTCCTACATGTATCAGAATCATTCATGGAGGGGAAGTTCTTACACATCCATTCCCAGAATTCTCGGAAGACATCTCGTCTCATTAGTAGATCAAATAGATCCTCCTGATTCGTTAGTTGTTTTACAAAGTGGGAATTACTTTCTCACCAACTCTCGTATTCATGAGATATTCAAGTCACAGGTGAGAGCAAATAACAGGCAAAGCAAGGACAACTCCTTCTGCACAGGGGGAGGTCTGAGTTTCTCACGATGCAAGGAAAGTCGAGAGCATAGCTCAGGTGGATACAGGTTTGCCTGAAAGTTTCTAAGGTTCACTGTTCCATATTTGTGGTTCACATGTGACCGGGAGTTACAGTCCTGCTTTCTCTTTCTGTCTAGCTCCACAGACATGCTAAACATTGCAGGCACCAAGCAGAAAGCACAGGCTAGAGTCATGCTTTGGCACCTGGCTGCTGAGCATGGCACACATGTGCCCACAGGTCCTGAGAGGAAGCTGGTACAGAGGAGAGGGCGAGAGTGCAGGGCACTGAGTGCTTAGCTAACTCTTTCAAGGCTCAGAACCGCTAGCTGGTAAATCTACATGAAATGATCCCCCCGTGGCCTGAAAGAATTATTGAGGCTTTCTAAAGTGACTCATTCACTCCCTGGGGTCGTCTGGGCTCAGGGAAAACCTGTCTTGCTAATTATTAGTGATTTAATGGTGGTCATGATGGACTTCTGATAACCCAGAGATTCACTTTAGTGTTACTGACAAAGGCTTGTGGTTCTGGAGTCAAAGGTCAGAGAGAGAGAGAGGTCTCTGTGTATGTACTGGAGCAAAGATGTAGATAGGCTACTTCTGTGCTTCTGTGAATCTGAGTTCCAGTTATGCTCTTGGTCAAACCCCACTCCTTTCCTGCCTTAGTTTCTTCATGGGAGAAAGAGGAAGTGGGGTTACATGATTCCTACTAGTGTTAATTTACAAAACCTTTGGTCTCTATGCAATGTGTATCTTCTGACACATATGTGCTTTTTCGAAAGTGACAAGTGGCTGGGTATTATTTTCACTATTCTCATGCCATCATTTAGGATGGAGACCCAAACTGCCTCTTACATGAGAATAAAAAGAACACTTATATATGCTCTTTTATAGTCTTCCCTATTTTGTCTTCCAGTTGTGACATGCCATGGCTTCTGAGTACATTATCTGTTAGTCTTTTTATCTCTGTGCTACTTCTCAAACTGATGGCTTAGGGCTATAATTTCCTCGTTCTCATTCCAATACTTTGAATGGTAACCAGTATGCCTCATTTACAACTTGCAGATATTTAGTATAAACAAAACTACCCACTGGCCTGTTCCCTGGTCTGTTCCCCTAATTAGTAAACCAATGAAATCTACATTCTTGTAACTGTCCTGTGAGAGTGATCAATGTCATTTGCAAAATTACCAGTTATTTTCCAGGAACAAATATGTAACTTTCTGTCATGAGGTGTACAAGAAAGCTGTCCCCTAATATATCACTTGATGGGCAATTTGCTGTGACGTTAACAAGAAAAAGAGAAATGTATAAGGTGAGCATTCATCTTCTCAAATAAGACTTTAAAAAACACAACTGGCCGGGTGTGGTGGCTCACGCCTTTAATCCCAGCAATCGGGAGGTAGGAGGATCACCGTGAGTTCGAGGCCACCCTGAGACTCCATAGTGAATTCCAGGTCAGCCTGGGCTAGAGTGAGACCCTACCTCAAAAAAAAAAAAAACAAAAACCAAAAAACAAAAAAACACAACTGTTCCAAAAAGGGCAAGGACTTGGGATGTCTTATAGGCCATACCAGGAGGAAGAGGCCTTTTTGAGGAGTTGCCCTTAGTGGTGACAGGTAAGTGATGTCCAGTGAATGGCCACAAAACCTTCCCTGAAGCAACATTTCTTGAATTGCAGGTCATTCATGAAATCAATTTAGTGGGTCATGACCAGAATTTAAAACAAACCAAAAAAAAAGAAATAAAGAAATGAGACTAAAACAGTGAAGAATAGAATAATGTAAGAAATATAGGTCACATACTGTCATTTGAAACTCTGGCATGTGTATGCGTGTATAAAAGAGATATGTTGTATACACAACATATAAAAGAGGTATATTGTATACACAATACAATACAATACTGTATACACAATATAAAACATTAACAAAATTCCTACTGCGGGTCAGAGTTAAAAATTTTGGCAGGGTGTTGTGGTGCACGCCTTTAATCCCAGTACTTAGGAAGTATAGGTAGGAGGATTGCCATGAGTTTGAGGCCAGCCTGAGACTACATAGTGAATTCCAGGTCAGTCTGGACAAGAGTGAGAGACCCTACCTCAAAAAAAAAAAAAAAAAAAAAATTGGAATCTATAGTCCTGGAGATAGATATGATATCTTAGTGCTGACTTCAAATGACTTGCTTATTTTTGTTCGTTCCTTCCTTCCTTCTTTATTTTTTTTTGACAGAGTAAACTGATACATGAAAAGATATTATTCCAAATGAGAATACATTCATCTCACAGCTCTGTTTAAACCATGCCAAAGTTACTCTGAATTCTACTTTTGGTTCTCTGATAAATACTTCAATTGAAACACTCATGTCCAATGTAAGTCCAAGGCAAGTGGTAGAACTGGTTCAGGTTTGCTGTCCCCTGGGAACGCAGTCCACCCCCCTTGTAGGCGCTCCAGTCCTTGTACTTTTCCCACTCTTTTCCCATCATGCCCTGCCAATGACTGATGCATGCACTGAGCATCAGAATGCAGATGGACAATGCTCTATGCCCAAACATTTATATTTCAGCCAAATATTTAACCCTGTGACATATAAAAGAATCTCACTATAGGGCTTAATTGCAAGAGCAGAAAATTTGGAGAATGAATATTTTCTAAGCCCTCTAGAGGTTTAGCTTGTGGACAGCTATATTTACTTTATAGCATAATCATATTTCCTTGTTGATTTTTCCCAAGACATATATTCTATTCAGTTGTCTTCAAAAAATTAACTTAATATTTCTTTGTTCCTTTTGTTTTGTTTTGTTTTGAGACACAGTCTCATTCTATAGCCCAGGCTAGCCTGGCATTCACTATGTAATCTGGTTGGCCTTGAAGTTATAGCGAGATTCCTGCCTTAGCCTCCCGAGTTCTAGGATTACAATCATACATCACCATGTCTGTTTATTTTTTTAAATAATTATTTATGAAGCTGTCTTATTACAAGCTTTAAGAAATAGTTTTGTCTCATTTCACTTGTCTTACATACTAACTTCCTGCTTGACAATTTTAGTCCTTAAATTTGTATTAATGATTGGTTATTACAATACAATTCCACTATCCTATAATAGTTGGTCATAGTTTCCCAGTCTTGTTCTATTGAGAGTACCCTTGTATGTTTTTCCCTTGAGTATAAGATTGCATTATGTAAAGACTGAGTTTTTCATAAAACAATTCTAACAATTTAAAGAAAGTGTCACTTTATTGTGCCTGGAATATATGGCAGTTTCCCAGTACCTCGGCTTTATGCACATATTCTGATGTTTTCCTTACAAAGCCTCCTCCACGAAATATCATTATTTCTCCCACTCTTCCCCACACACTGCTTGCACAGTGTGATGGATGAGAACAGTAAAGCTCAGAAGCACTGACAACCTGCCAGTGAAGACACACCCTCTGGGAATCTGGAAGAGATCATTTGAACCAAATCCCTGATTGCAAGGACCTGTTCTCATTTACACATCTCTATCTAAAAACATTTTCACTTTTTGCCGGGCGTGGTGGCGCACGCCTTTAATCCCAGCACTCGGAGGCAGAGGTAGGATTGCCGTGAGTTCAAGGCCACCCTGAGACTCCATAGTGAATTCCAGGTCAGCCTGGACCAGAGTGAGACCCTACCTCGAAACACCAAAAAAAAAACAAAAACAAAAAAACATTTTCACTTTTCACTTTTCAATGTCTTCCTATTGTCTTAAGGACATGACTATGAAAGCAAGAACATTAGAAAAATTGAATACTTTGTTTTGCTTTTAAATGAAGAATGCTCTCATTAGCATAGAGTGGTTCCCACCACCACAAGTTCAGCATCTGGTCTGCTCCTTATAACTTGATGCATTCTGCATGCCCTCTGCAGCCTGGTCTCCCCACCTTTAACCATCTTTCAGGGTAGCAATAAAGAACGGAAGAATAAAGAGCTGATACAGCTACACTCCTAACTGTATGCTAGTGGCATTTTATTAAGTTATTTGAATCCATTCATATAGCCTTGTTTCAATGTACACATAATGGTGGTCTAAGGCGGCTTCCATGAAAAACATTATTTTCCATTTACATACAGCATATTTATTCCCTAGGCCCTCTGTCTACATAGAACTTTTTTTTTTTTTTTACAGTAACCCCTTACATTAAAGGTCTGCTGGGTGTGGTGGCGCACACCTTTAATCCCAGCACCCCCAAAGGCAGAGGTAGAAGGATCGCTGTGAGTCTGAGGCTCCCCTGAGATTACATAATAAATTCCAGGTCAGCCTGGGCTACCTTGAAAGCCTACCTTGAAAAACCAACAACAAAAATTCTGCTTCGAGGCTGGAGAGATGGCTTAGTGGTTAAGACTCTTGCCTAAGGACCTATGTAAGCCAGATGCACATGGTGGTGCATGTGTCTGGAATTCGTTTACAGTGGCAGGAGGCCCTGGCATGACCATTTTTTCTCTTTCTCTCTCAAATAAATAAATAAGAATAAAATCTTTTAAAAGTCCGCTTTGTATGTCCTTCACTGGAACTTAAAATCCTGTTTTACTAGTCAATCAGCAGCCACATCTTCTCTCAGGATAGCAAAAGCATTAAGTAGATTTTATAGTGAAATGTAATTAGAAATCACTTAATTGTCAATGAAAGCACTGGCTACCAACTTCAGCTTGGTAGTAACTCAGATTTCCAACTTCTAAATAACTTTCCCGTATTAATTCACTCTTAAGTTTCAGGAAATAAAATAATTATGTAGTTAAACATGGATCCTTATACAAACAAGCACTGTGTTTACAGCATACCAACCCATTAAATTCACACACAGGCATGCATTATGAATGAGCCAAGTAAACTTGTGCTCAGTACCAGCCCATTGCCCATCAATGTCAGTAAACATCTTACTGGAAAATGCTCCAAAACCAAAGGATTTACCAGCTTAATGTCTATGTAAGCAGTAGTGATACTACTAACTTGCATTCTTTAAGGTCTCAACACAATTAAATGGTGGCTCTTTTATTTTTCCTTTGAAAAAACCTTCAAGATGACACCAATAGCTACATAAACTGGGTGTGGTAGTGCACGCCTTTAATCCCAGTACTTGGGAAATAGAGGTAGGAGGATTGCTGTGAGATCAAGGCCACCCTGGGACTCCATAGTGAATTCCAGGTTAGCCTGGGCTACAGTGAGACCCTACCTTGAAAAACAAAACAAACAAACAAACAAAAATAGCTAAGTAGCTATTTGGTATTAAATATTATATAAAAAACAAGCAATCCACTGGGTCTGGTGGTGCACATCATTAATCCCAGCCCTTGGAAGGCAGAGGGAGGAGGATCACTGAGTTTAAGGCCATCCTGAGACTACACAATGGGTTCCAGGTCAGCCGAGGCTAGACTGAGACCTTACCTCGGAAAGAAAAAAAAAAACAAACCCTCAAGCAAATAGTGTTAAAAATGAACACATGCATTTTGCTATATAGAAAACAAGACACCATATCATCTATATTTTGTGTTAAATGCCATCCCCCAAATTAAGAGCCACACAGAAGAAAGCCCTATAAAATCAATTTACAACAGTCCTATATTTACAGTCCCCAAATACCTCTCTCTTTAAATCATTCAAGGAAAAAGAAAAACATATTTTCAGCACCAAAACCATATCAATTAGGAGCTTAGTCAGGTCTCCTGTGAGGGGACCAGTGAGTGGCGATAGCTGGTGGCATACCTTAAGCTCTCTAAAGAAGATGCTACTCCTGGCCCACTCGACAATGGAGAAGAGGGTCTGGTCCGCCATTTTACACATGAGTCCAAATGTGCTCAACTTCTCGTGCCTGCTCCGGTTTGCCTGCTCTTGCTGCAAGTAGGCCATGATTTTGGCTTGAACTTGAGGCTCATCTGGCTCGCATTTCAGAAGTTCCAGTATCAGGTGTGGGATGCTTGCTGGGGAGCTTGTCTGGTAACCATCCATGTAGGAGTATCCCATGATGGACTCTGGCGAGCTGGTATAGGGATCTGGGTACTCAGACTTGATGGCCCGGCTTGGAAAGTGACCATACGTTTGGTAACCTTGCAGGCTGCCATGAGGTGGCATTGTCATGCTAATGGGGGATGTGACAAAGGGACTTCTGTCATAGTCTGTAGGAGGCAAGGCAGTATGGTTCAGAGGTAGGCCTTTGGAGGCAGAATGAATGTTCTGAATGGCAGAGGAGATGGTCAGATCAGAGGGCATTGCTTGGATCACCTGAGACATGGCTTCCAGCTTAAGTCCATTGGCTCGGATGAGGGCTTTCTTCTGTTGCTTCAGGGCTCTGTCTCTCTTGTACATTGGCCCAAACTTATTCCTTCCTCCACGCATTCGGTCAGCCCTTACAGCTGTTGGGGAGAAAAGAAAAATGGGAAGAGTATAAGACAGAAATTATTAGCATTCCCCATCCTCTTCAGCTATTTCAAAATCTTAAGAATGAGAACTTTTTGTGTGTTTTTCATTACCATAGTTCATAAAACAAGAAAAGAATAAAATGATATCTTTCTTATGCATTCTTTAAGCATACTTCATCATCAAAAATATAGTTTGAGTACCTAAGAACATATCGACCCCTTTTGTAGACAAGATATGTTGCAGTTTTGCTACACAAAACAGATATTTTAAAGCTTTTTGTTGACAATTTTCATATATGCACATAATGTATTTTGATTATAGTATCCTCCCATTACCTTCTTTTAACCCCTTCCTCTATCCCCTTTCAATGAACCTCCCCTTTCTTTCCCAACTAGTCTCTCTTCCACTTTGATGTCTTTTTATTCCTTCCCTTTTTGTGTGTGTGGGGGGGTGGGTGTTGCTTCCACCATCCGTGATGGAATATTGACAGACTCAATATTGTGCAAGTCTGCGCAGATAATGACAGCTGCACATAGCGTACATTTATACTGGTAAAAAAGAGATTTCAATTGTTTTACTGGGTGTGTCCATTTCTATTACATCAGTTTTGTCATGATTTCTTATAGAAACCCAAACGGTGTCTAGTTGTCTATGTGTAATTTATTTTTTCAAGTAAAAAAAAAAAAAAATCAACCTATTTCTGGATTAAATGTTTTTTCTTAGAACGTCTTCCTCTTAGCCATTTTGGCTACTTTGTTATAAAAGGGTTAGGTACAGACTCTTCTTGGAAAAACATTTTCACCTGGACTTGATCAGTGCATGAGAAAACCTCCAGTCATTGCCTCTCATTTAACCAGAATTGGACATAATTAAAGCAAAACCCTTTCAGAAGCTGTCCAGAGGGTCTCTTCTGCCACAGTGTGTGTGGAGTCAGGGGCCATGCTTAATCAGTCAATCAGCAATGCTTGCCAAGACCACAGTGACCAATGGCAATTAGACAGAAACCAGCGACCTCTGACAGCTTGTGACACACTGAAATTGCTGGAGGTTAAGGTTTTGAGCTTTTTATCTTAGGATTAGTATCCCATTAAAAATTTATTGACAATTATAGATATCCAGAATAGTGCACAAGGATTAAGAGGTTTTCATCTAGATAATTTATTGAATTATCAATTGTTTCATTCATTGTATAGAGTGGAGTGGCTTAAAATTAATAAGACATAATATTCAAGATAAAAAAAATGTAATTCCTTTTCTTTTGTTGAAAACAATCAGATGTATAATGCATGAAATCACATCATTTAATCTTTAACATTTTATCTTCTGGGTCTCACAGTAAACATCCACCATAATATTCCACTATTTGGCAAATAAAGTGATTGATGATAAGAAAATTAGTGAGCATCAATTGCTTTCTTTTTCAGGCTCTTCTTAAAAGCAGTCCTTATGCTAACTAAAGTGGCTACTTCTCTACTTGAAAGAATCTTAGCAATTTGGTAGATTTATATAAAAATTTTTAAGTATTTTGCTCAAGCGTGAGTTCCGTATAACAAAAGAGCTCCAAGTAAAAACAGCTTGTGTTTCATTGATCAAATAAAGTGCACTGTTGTATTTAGCACCATCAGTGATATGTACCCCTTGATATTACTTTATTTGCAGTATATTTAATCTGTGGAAGGCCAGTGGGTCAAAGGCTAGAAAACAGCAGCACACCCTAACAATCCACGAAGTACAAGTTACTCACAGTGGTCACGTATTAACTTCACTGCCTGCCAAGTGTGAGTGCTGCCTTGTAAGTTGCGTTCCTTCAACACAGTTCAGGGTGGCTTTTGAGGAACCATTCTCTTGAGCTCATCAAACCCTTGCTACTGACTTAGTAGTTGATTACTTTTCATTTTTCCTGCTTCCCAATTATTTAATCTTATAGATCCAGCCATTCTCTTTTTCAAAAAGAAATGTATACTCCCACAGTAGTAAAAAAAAAAATGAAATCCCTCTTCACAATTAAAATCTTTAACTTTTGCCTAAGAACCATAAAATGGGCAATTAAAAACTGTGAGCAAAGCACTTTTTTCTAAATAATGTTTACTAAGGAATCCTGATTTGAAAACTTAAAGGGTGTTTTTATTTTTCACATTTTTACAAATGAAATTTTATTTTTTTCTTAGTTGAATCACTTTAGTCTTGCTGGTTTTGTTAATATCAAAGACATCTCTGTCTAAGCTAAAAAGGAGTAGGATGTCTGTTTGGATGTTTAAATTTTTCTAGTTTATGTCACCATGTTTAAATGGGACTTAAGACTAATCCTGCAGGCATTCCGTTCTTGTCTGAAGTTGTGAAGGACTAGAAAAGTATTATTCCCACATGAGAAATACAATGTTGTCTTAAAGTCCCTGTCCTTGGAGATCTGCAATGGGCAGTAGTCTCTAGGTGAATCTTACCTTCTAGCTTCATTCCGACACTTAGACATTTTTGAAATCGGCAGTAAGGACAACGTTTTCTCTGTGTTTTGTCAATCTGACAGTTCTGGTTTTCTATACATGTGTACCTTTTATTATTTTGGACTGTTCGCTTAAAAAATCCCTAGAAAACAGAGAAAATAGTAAGACATATCATAAACTTAACCCATTTTCTTTCATTGTTTCTCTTTAAGGAAATCGCCAGTAAATCCTCGTACTGTACCACTGAGCCTTGATGTGGTTCTGCGGTTGATTTTACATTTCAGCAAGATCAACCCTCCACAATACTGCTAGGCCTTAGCCAAGAGTTTTCTGGCCCCAGATTTATATTCCTGAAGAATTACATCCAATCTTGGGGGAGATTTGGCTACATACCATTTCATCCCAATAGTCAGGGAAAAAATGCTTGCTATATCCAGTGATTTTTATTTCAATCTGGTTTCCCATTGACTTTCATGTTCCAAATTGAGGTGGGACGTGGAGATCTGCATTGTTTTTAACTAGTCTGATACAATTTTACTCAGGAACCTTTGCAAAATGCCAGTGGAAGAACGAACTGCAAAACACCTCAGATCTTTTACAAATGTCAACACTTGACAGTTAAAAGCAAAAGATTTAAAGAGTAAAATGAGGAAATGCTCGTGATTCCACTGGAATACATTCAAGTATAGGGATTGTATTTTTAAAAAAGACATAACTAATAGAAAAGAAAAGCGTGGGCCACTGAGCAGAATTGCAACAGTTTGTGCTTTCCTGGTATTTCACACAAAAACATTAATCGAAATAAAATGTATAGCTTTATAATAGAATACTGGACTTGCTAAGATGCTATTCTTGTTTCACTGAAGAGTCACAAAGAAGAAAAATCTTACTTTGTGGTAAAGAATAAAGGGATTTTCCTGGTAATAGTTTAAGCAGTGGTACTGAATTTTCTACTTTAAAGAAAATGTTGGAAAAAAGACAGAAAATTGAATTTACTCAGACCTTTTAAAAAGTCTGACATAAACCCTGAAGGTGTCACTGATATTTGTAGGAGTACACTCACACTCAAATTCCTTGGGTTTAAATAAGTCACATGATACACTTATGACAATTACTCAATTAGAAACAGAAATTTGGTTTCTTGGTATTTTTGATATGAATTTAAAAAACAAAACTCTTAAAACTTATTTTTGGAATCAATCAGGATGAAATCATGTGGTTGGGAATTTAGACTTCAATGCCTATGGAAATAAAGTGTAGACTTGTAGCAGGGTACCCTCAAGTTCAAGTGTGTTTGGGATCTACTTCATCATGCTCCCTTTTCAGGAACAACAGTGCTTTAAATATATATAAGTCAAGCAAAATCAATAGTTAGGACTGTTAGAAATGGAAACCTTTCTACAACTACATCACTTTACTACAATAACATGTTTTAAGGCCATGAGACTGGCAATATTTTCTAAATAGCATAAATTTCTTTGCCATTTAAAGTAAATCAGACACTTATTTGTAAGAATTATCTACCTATGACACTTTCTTATTTTTGAGTCTTACAAAACAGTTTAAATTTAGCTTGAAAAGGTAACTCAATGGTTTCTTTTGAGTCTGAACATTTTATGTATACATTTTAGGTAGCAACATATGAGCAAACCTTGCAGCTTTCACAGGTGAGGAGACCATAATGGTACCCAGATACTTTATCACCACACACAGGACATAGTTCCTCAAGATCTTCATCATAGGAGTAATTCACCATTTTAAATTGAGATACTGAAACAAGAAGAGACACGTACACAACATCCAATTAACTTACTATGCAGGCTTTAATGCTGCAAGGAAAAGAGTTTTGGTGATGGCTGGACAAACATCGCCAAGTAAACTACAACATAATTTTTACCCAAATCGTACTGAAGAGAAGCACTTTTACACACTGACAGTAAAACATCTTTGGGCACCAGTGGGTATGCACTTCATATATTTTAAATTTAAACATAATTCCAACTTCTTTTGTTAACATTTTAAACTGACTACTGGGGATCCTAGGTCTCAAAACAACAAAGCAACAAGTCAGAAGAATTAGAAACATGAGTTGTATAATGTCACTACCTAGAATTTCTTTTCAATTTCTAAAGTTAAGTTCCAAAATGCCATCATTGCCTAAAAAGGAGAGCAAGCCTGGATGAACTTGGCGGCAGAAACACCTTGCATTGTGAGGACAGCAAGGCTGGCTTAGAAACACTAAGAGCAACTGAAGCCCAAGAAGCCTGCTTCTTAAAGGCAGCTCCACTTTAACCTCAGCCTGCTGCTCCCAGCCTGCAGATCTGTCAGAGTAACCCAAACACTCAGTTCCGTATTGACAGTAGTTCTGTTCTGGACACTTTTCTCTCCTCAAGTTTAAAAATGTTCTGTAAAAATAAAAACAAGGAAAAAGAGTGGGTCCCAGGAATAGGGGGAAGGCAGAAGAAAAGGGATTAGCAGAATATGGCAGCTTTGTCATAACTTCACATTTCCCATCATCTTTGCAAAGTACAAACACGTGGATATAGCCATGTTAAATAGAAATCAGGCTGTTGGCTCACTATCGGCTACCTGGCTGGGGACACTAACCCTTGGTCTGGGTCTGGCAGCCAAGGAGTGCGTTGTGCACGTGAAGGGCAGTGGACAGCAGACCCCAAAGCAGCACCTGACGGGCCGCCCCTGGAGACTCGCACCCGCACCACTGGGGGTGGTTGAGCATGGGTGGGGGAGCGGGTCTGCACAGCCAGGCCACCGCCAGAGCTCCCCCACACCCTCTTTAAGTCTAGGAGGCACCGGGTCTCGCCCCTTGCTCAACCTTCTGCTACCTAATGGCGCACCAACTCCAAAGCGAGTTTGTTTTAAGTTAATCAGTGGCGGTGCAGGGGGCGGGGCGGGGGAGGGGTACCCACCGTCTGGCAGAAGTTTCCTCTGATTTGTTTACCAAAAAGGAAACCGAGAACTATCCCTCACCCCCAATGCTAAACTCTCCGGGCACTTTTATCACTCGGTGGCCTCAAGACCGATGGCTTACTCTTTACTGCGAAGATTTTCCTGGGACGTGGTGGGGTGTCACCACAGTCCTTTGCCACTTGAGGTGTGGAAGTATCTTTTCCCAGGACCAGAGAGCTGCTGCCTAAACGGGACCCAGGGAGCCACAAGTCAGCAAAGGCTGTCGCCCGAGACCTGTGACTTAGAAGGGATGCTGCGGAGCCCAGCTAGGAATTGGGGACCCGAGAGTGGGAAAGGCCGAAGGTTGAGGGGGTTCCTATCTAATGCCCAGCACACTCGTGACTTCAGCTTCCTGCAGGTGACCCGGGGAAAGTGCCTTCTAGTGTGTGTGTTCTTTTCTGTCTCCCCTCTCCCAGCAAAGTCAACCAACTTCACACCCAAAACATCACAGATAAGCAAACCGCCTCTAGAATCATCACGGCCACCTCGGAGATGCGAAACGAAGGACCAAGGTGTGGGGATCCTTTTTGCAAAATGTGAATAGAGGCTGGGTAGCCAGGCGCTGCCGGTGGGAGGCAGGGACATCTGAGACGGGAGTTAGGAGAAGTGGATCCGTCGTAGCCAAGAAAGTCCCCGCGTTCTCCCGAGTCACGCGCAGGAGAAAGCTCGGTCTCCAGGAACGTGGCTAAGCTTCTGCAAAGTTGGGCACCCTGCCTCAAGGAGTCCGCTAGGGATCCTCTTCCAGGGCTCCAGCAGCGCCCGCCCGAGAGCAGACACGTCCCGGCAGCAGCCAGAGCGCACGTGGGAATGGGGTCCCCTCTTGGGAACCCCAGAGGAAGATGTGACAAGGAGTTTCCTAGGGTGCCTTCGAACCCGGGGCCGAGCGAGCGGCAGGCGGGTTCCGGGCATAAGGGTAATTCTCTGGCACAGGGGCAGTAGGTGTTGTTCAGGGCCCTCTGGAACTTTACAAAGAAAACGCTACTTGGGCACTTCTCTCCCCCTACCCTCTGATAAACCCACTTTCGCTTCCTGGAGCTGAGCTCCCAGCCTCCCAGGACCGCTCCTCCGGGTCCCTCTTGAAGGTCTGCGCCCCAATGGGAAGCAGCAACTTTCCTTTGGGACCCAAGAACCCAATCCGCCTCCCTGGGCTGCCAAAAGGGTGCACGCGCTCTGGCGGCAGCGGCGCCCCAGGCTGCTTCCCCACGCCACGCGTGCGGCAAGAAAAGCCTCGTGGGGCCCGCGGGGCTCCATGCGCAGCGGACACAGAGTTCGTCTCGGGGACTTGGTTCCCAGAAGACTCCCACAGCACCGGCGGGGTTAAGACTCCAACACACCCCAGGGTCACAGCGGGGATGACTAGCGTGGGGCGACCTCAAAGTCTCTCAGCCAACACGCCGCGGGCACCGCGCCTACCCCGCTGGGCAGAGCGCGCCAAGCCCGACCGCTGCTCTCAACACCTTCCCGGCCCTTTCAAGTCCGCGCGAGGGGATGGCAGGAAGCGATCGCGGATTACTGACCCGCGGGCCCCCATATCCTGCGCGCTACGAGGGGAGAGGATGGAAGAGCACCCGGGACCTTTCCTAGCATTGTTCCCGCCTTGGCCCGTAGCAAATGCGATAAACTTTTGAAAAGCATGATAGTTGGTTTAAATGCAGTTGCCATTTTAAAATGCAGCAAGTGAGGTGTGATTTTTGTTGTTGTTGTTGTTTGATTTTCCCCCTTTTTCTGTTAACAACCATGACTGGGAAAACAAATGGAATGTCCGTATTTCCAGCTCTGGGACAGGAGAAGGGGTATGAGTGAGTTAACTTTCGCCTCAATTGGCAATACCCTCTCCGAGGATGGAGTGGGGATAACTTTGGTTACTTTAAGTTCTGCCAGCAGTTTTGAAGTTGCCCAAATCCTCGCTTTGGGGCTTTGGGGAGGGGGGTGCTCACGTAATTGCACTATTAACACCGCTAACGCAACCTGTCGGTGGTCTCCTCTCTACTCTCTTCCCGGTCAACCTTCTCCCTTCCCACGGGATCATAAAAGTGCACAGCACTTCCAATGACAGAACCGACTCGAGTATCCAATGGGCACTCCATTTCTCAGAAAACAAAAACAAAAACTCTTACTCTAAAGTACCCTTACCCTTAAGCTGCCAGGACCTCAGTTGCCTCTGAGCTTGAAGCCACTCTTTTCTTAATGAGAAGCGGCCAATTAGGTATCGGTAGGAAAAGCTTTGTCTGCACAGTTCAAGAGCCATTAACTTTTATGTCCGCACCTGGGGAGGAGGCCGAAGCGCGCGCGCCGCCCGGCAGCCTGGGGCTGGCGGCGCACGCCGGGGGCTGCAGCGCGCGCCGGCGGAGGTCGGCGCCCTCGGGGATAGCCGGCCGGAGGGCAGCCGCGGAGCCCCGGCGCCGCGCCGCGCCGCCTTACCTTGCATGTTTTCCGGCATCTGTCCCTGTTCCCCATGCGATCGGGCCAGTCCGAGGGCTTCGGTCTCCACTTTGGGCAGCATGACAAGGCGGCTGCGGGCAGGAATGGGAGTTCGGTGTCGGTCCAGAAGCCCAGCACCTGAACACGGGCAGCACAGATTCAACTCCGGCGGCCAGAGGGAAGGGGCGATCAGGGTGCCCGCTCACCCACCCACTCGCCGGAGCGTGCCGCCGCCTCCTCTGGAGCTGCCCCCGCAGGACCTCGGAGCCACCCGTCCTGTCCAGCGGCTCCGGAGCCGCCCACCACCTCCGGGCTGCGAGGAGGAGATCGGGGCTAACCCAGGCAGACGAAGAAGACGACGTCTCGGCGCCCGGGTCGGGTTCCGCGAAGGCGGCGGCCAGGGCTCAGCTGCTCGGGGCACGGATCGGTGAGCAGCCGCGCTCTCGGAGGGCAGCCGAGCCGGTCGCGGGCTGCTTCTGCCTCCGCCGCCGCCGCCGCTCCCGGACGGCCCGGGCGACTCCTTTCCCTCTCTGCACCCGCCCCCTGGCTCAGGATCAGCAGGGGTCTCTCTCTCTCTCTTTCTCCCTCTCTCTCTCTCCCTCGCCTCACTGCTCTTTTCTCCTCTCCTCTCCTGGGCTCTCCGCCCCTGGCCCGATCTCCAGCTCCCTCGCGCTCTCTACCCCAAGTGCCCAGTTATGAAGTTCCAGCCTTCTAAGATGTCCTTCCTCCTTTACTCCTCTCGCGTGTTCGAGAACAGCCCTTTGCAGCCCTGAGGGTGTTGGAGCTGGGAAGAAAAGGGAAGCGGAGGAGAAGGGAGGTAAGTAGGGACGGACGGGGGTGAGGGGGGGCTGAGTTGAGGGGTGAAGACAGTGAATGGGGACGCGGGTTCCGGACACAGGTCGGACACTAGCCTCCAACCAATGAGGAAGCTCGAGTCCTCACGCCTGCCCCAACCTCTTCACCCCGCCTTAACCCACTCCCACCCCAACCTGGCCTAGGGCGGGGAGTGGAGGCGGTGTGGGGGGGAATATGAGATGCAAATGCGGTGGGGTCTCACAGCTTAGTGGGAAGCGACTTGAGTCTGAGCGCCCGCGCGAAGGAGCTGAAGGCAGGGAGGCGATTTCCACCAGCTGAGCTGACCGCGGGCACTGGGATGGAATGTGTGAGTGTAGGTGGTCCTCCCCAGCGAGTGGGGAGAGAACGTGCAGAGGAGTTAAATGCCCTCTTAAAATATCTAAAGGAGAAAGGGACTTCTTTTCAAATGTAGAGTTGGTCGGCAGTCAAGTCCTCCCAGCTTTCAGACACTGGAGGGGCCTCTGGGCGAGTTCCCGCTCCCAGGAGGAGCCAAGGTGAAAGGATCGCCAGATCCCAGAGATTTCCCGGATTTTAGAGGAGATAGAAGAGGGGGCAGCCACTCCCGCTTTCCCCTTTGCTCTGCAGTCCCTTCCCTGCTTACAGAGAACTCTCTACTTGAACCCGAGATTATCTTGGTGACAGACTTCCTAGTTTTTGGTGAGCTGTGTTTCTGTACAGAATGGAAAGATCAGTCCTGCTTTCTGCAGACTTTATTTACATTCTGGCTCTCTTTGGTGGAGGGTCACATCCACACGAGGCCCACAGACTCAGCATTAGGGGAAAAAAAAAGTTTTGAAGAGCCATCTGTTATGCAGGTTCTGCGGCCACCAGCCCGGCCACCTCTTCAAAGTTCTCAGATCTCATCCCAACAAGATGAAAAACATTTCTTCCTAGCCTCCTGACAGCAAAAAGCCCCACAGTCAGGGTCTGCTGTGCAATGGTGTAATTATCAGAGTCCACTCACGAGGGGCTGAATTTGAATCTCAAAAGATTTGAATTTATTCTACTTAAATGACAGAGATCACACAAACTAGCCAGCCTAGCATTTGATGAATTTAAAATTATTCTAATTATTGCAGGCATGGTTCATACTTTTATATGAAGTAGGTTGTCCATTACCCACACACTCCTGGCAATTCAAATATGATTGATCCTATCTGTCTGTTTGCTCTTTATGTATATTCAGAATTTAAGTTAGCTCAATTTCTGCTTTTAAGCATAGTTAGTTTTCATGGAAACACAAAATTGGTGAGGCCTACCGATTCGTTTGCCTGGGTGAGTGGGCAGAGTTTGTATACATTAGTGACCATTAAGCTCAAGTTTTTGCTCTAGTATCAAGTAGCAGTGTCAATGCATTTTCAGTATTGCCAGTTACTTAAGACATCACTGTGAATTAAGTGTATATACTCTTACATAGTTCAGAAAGAGGGTGAACTTCGAGGCTCAAATCATTTCTTGTCCTGCTTTGCTTGTGAGTTCAGGTACACTTGCAAAAATCAGCTTATTTCAAAGCCTCCAGGACAATCTCCACCCACTGCAATTCCAGGAGCTTCTGGGGGCCCTTGTTCAGCATCTCCCAAACTCTAGCCTGGGAAGGAAGGACTGCAATGTACTGGTGCTAAGAGGGAGTTCCCAGCCCTTAGTGTGTGCTAGGAAGTCATGGGCTTGATAGGAAAAGAGGAGATTCCCCAGAGTTAAAGGAAGTTGAAAGAGTATCTAGCAAGACCTTGTCATCTTAGGGTGGTAAGAAACTCGGCATGACTTGAGGCTAAGGATGACCCAGTGAGACGAGCTTAGTGATCATGCCCACGGCACCAGCTTCAGGGCTGGAAGGGACTTGCTGAGGTCATGCTAGTGACTCTTCTGTCCTGTCCAGTCTGCCCTCCCAGAACATCTCCCAAACAGTGACTGTGGCCAAAGGTCGGATGGCCTCCATTTATTTTTCCACAGGAACACTCTCCAAGAAAGAAAAAGCCTCCCAAAACGAGAGGGAGCGACGAAAGACGGGTTTAAAAGAATCCGACTTTTAACATTTAAGTGCTGTTAAGGTTAAAAGTCCAAGGCTTTCTCTGCTTTGAGGCTCTAGTCGGCGCAGACTTTTTTGCATAATTGCTAACCAACTAAATGGGCCACAAGAAGGTGGTGGTCTCAAGCAGACAGAAAACTTCCTTTTTCCAAGAAAACAGTGACCTCCGCCTCCAGGGTGGGACGAATTCCCTAGGGCCAGGTCTAGATCTTCCCTAAGGAGTAAAACCACCCACATTCACCAGTGCACAGGCACTGGCCAGAATTCTAAAGCTGAATTTTGTCAGAAACCTAAGGACACACTCACCTTTTCCCCAGAGTCGCTCCTCAATTTTGGCGGAGCAGAAGAGTCTCCGACCCCTGGGCAGACGGGAGGGAGGGGCTGCTCAGCCTGGCTTCTGCGTCGGGCTCATTATCACCCTCCAAGGTGCACTCTTTCAGTGCCCTCTGCACTTCCACTCCCTTTGGGCCCTTGAGCGGGGGACCTCGCAGAAGCTGGGACTAGCCGGCGCTGTGACCATCCCAGGAGTCTCCTAGAATGTCCTCTCCACCGGAGAGATGTGCTGGGACTCAGCCCGGAGCTCGGGGTGTCCACCACGGGTTACCGGGGACGGTTCTAGGCTCCCCAGGCCGCCGAGTGAGGCCAGAGAGACTAGTGGCCTCCGGAATGGGAATCAGTAAGGATGGAAGTATGGGTGACGCAGGACCTTGGTGGTGTAAACGCTAATTAATGCCAGTAGGTCCGCACCCCATCCTCCGCCAGTGACATCTTTTCCCAATGCCACTCTTATTTACTCTCTGTAAAACCAGACTTAGGAATACACCCCGACTCCACTCCTTACGGGTAACTGAATTGGTGACCGAGAGCAAAGGACAGGGGTGAAGTGTGGGGGAGCTGGGTAAGACTGCTCGGACTCTCGCTACAGCGCGCTCTCTCCCCTTCCCACTCCCTCTGCCAACTTCTGACAAAGTTCTCTCCTTCCCCCGGCCTCCCCCGCGCCTCCGCCTTTCCGACGTGGACGGTCTCCTGGGCTCGCCCTTCCCGGTTCTGACTTTGTCTTCAAGTGTTGATTGACGGTTGCAATTACAAAGGATGATAGCTCGGGGAGGCTCCCGCAGCCTTGATGAGCCCGAGAAGCGCAGTCCTGGCATATTTTATCCAGCCTCGGCGTTACGGGGCCGTGCGCACCCCGTTCACCCAGCTGGCTGGAGCTGGAGCGGTCTCGGGCTCCCCGCCCTCGAGGATGCCAGGCACGCGAGCTCTCCTCGCCGCAGTTCTGCGCCGCTTAGCCGAGCGCGCGCCGAGAGCGGCCCGCCCTTGACCTGGCCGGGGAGGGGTCGGCCCGCCCGTCCGGCCCGCGCGCGGAGTGGAGCTCTTCCGAGCGCTCCCGCTTCCCCGGAGCCACGCACAACAGCGGCAGACACAACTTTCTCTCCCTCTTTCCCCCCCGCGCTGGGGGAAGGTGGAACCTCGCCCGACCCACCCAACTTCTCAAGAAACTTGCAAACCTTTATCCCAGCAAACAATTTGTAGCAAGCACTTCCTCCTCTAGTACTATTGTCGATGTCGTTCAAAGAGACCAGGAAATTTACCTTTCTTGTCCTACTTATCTACTTTTCAGACCCCGGAAGAAACCTAGATGGTTTTTCAAAGGTGCTCTCCTGCACAGGGTCGCGACTGGACCAGGGGAATGAGAAGACAGTTTTTCTCAGCTCGCGATACTCCGGCTCTGCCCGGATTTTTCTTTTTCTTTTTTTTTTTTCCCGCCCCTCCCACTTGAAAAGCCCACCAGAACCGCTTTTGTCTTTTTCTGCAAAGTCGGATAAGCAAAAAGGATAGTTTAGCATATAGGCTACCTGCCCGAGCCTCCAGGCTCTGTTTTTCAAAAGAAATTGGTCAAGTTTCACTGCAGCCCAAGGCATTATCAAGGCGTGTCTTAGTGGCCCAAGCTTTGAAACAAAACAAACTTTCAAGAGACAAGAGGTGAAAGGTTTAAAAACAACAACAACAACAAAAACCCTTTCTGTGGCCTGTTTTAATTAACTTCTTCCAGCGTCAGGAGTCCCGAGCCCCCGAGGGGCTCCCCGCGGGTGTGGCATCCCGCCCCGACGCATTCGCAGTCCTGGTAGGAGTGTCTGGGCGCACCGCGGCCCCGCTGCACTGCGTAAGCCCGGTTTCCCCGGCCACCACCCTCAGACACCCTCCCCTTTCAACCCCCTGCCTCCACCCTCAGACACCCTCCCCTTTCAAACCCTGCCTCCACCCTCAGACACCCTTCCCTTTCAACCCCCTGCCTCCACCCTCAGACACCCTCCCCTTTCAACCCCCTGCCTCCACCCTCAGACACCCTCCCCTTTCAACCCCCTGCCTCCACCCTCAGACACCCTCCCCTTTCAACCCCCTGCCTCCACCCTCAGACACCCTCCCCTTTCAACCCCCTGCCTCCACCCTCAGACACCCTCCCCTTTAAACCCTGCCTCCACCCTCAGACACCCTCCCCTTTCAACCCCCTGCCTCCACCCTCAGACACCCTCCCCTTTCAACCCCCTGTCTCCACCCTCAGACACCCTCCCCTTTCAACCCCCTGCCTCCACCCTCAGACACCCTTCCCTTTCAACCCCCTGCCTCCACCCTCAGACACCCTCCCCTTTCAACCCTGCCTCCACCCTCAGACACCCTTCCCTTTCAACCCCCTGCCTCCACCCTCAGACACCCTTCCCTTTCAACCCCCTGCCTCCACCCTCAGACACCCTCCCCTTTAAACCCTGCCTCCACCCTCAGACACCCTCCCCTTTAAACCCTGCCTCCACCCTCAGACACCCTTCCCTTTCAACCCCCTGCCTCCACCCTCAGACACCCTCCCCTTTCAACCCCGAAGGAAACCTGGGGCTTTTGGAGATTTGGGCCTGGGGGGTCGCAGGCTCTGTTATTAGCAGGGATGTCACCGGGAACTCTTGGCACCCTTAGCGGCGTGTTGTCCCTTGTCTTGGGCGGTCTTCGAAAACACAGTGGGTCTGGGGACACCTTCCTGGCTAGGGGCTCCCCGCTGACTGTAACTGACCGCGAGCTGACCCTAGCTCAAAGCTGAGACTCCATTCACTGAGCCCCCATCTCCACACACACACACCCCATTCCTGGGGGCCATCCAGGAGTGAACGAGTGGCCACTAGCTAACACAGCTCTGGCACCCCCAGGCCACGAAGCACCCAGGGACACCAGCTGTGCACCTACCATCTCTTTCTTCCCCGCACATCTCCGCCTCAGCGTGGACAAGTCACTAACCCTATATCCAACGCCACTGGAAGGTGCCTGAGGGAGAAAGCTACTTCGCACGTGGGTTTCCACAGCCGCCGCACCGACAGCGGGGAACGGACCCGCCCTTCCTCCCGGAAAGACCCTACTCGGTGGCTCTGGAGAATTCAGATCAAACGGACACCCGAGAGCAGAAAGTGCGCCCCACGTCGAGCAGCTTGAGTCTCAACCACAAAGACAAGGGAGTGGACTGGACAGCCGGACTGCGCCCGCCCCCAGCATGGGGCACCCAACGTGGGGCAGCTTTGGAGCTGGGCTGGTTATAGAGGCTCGGCGGCTTAGAAACTGTCCAGTTCTCCAACCAGAAGACAACTTTTGCTACCAAGAGATTGGACGGAGCTGGGGATGCAGGTCACTTGGCAGAACTGTCTGCCTAGTGTGTGTAAGGGCCAGCGGAGAAGGAGAGGGGTGGCTCAGACTGTAACCCCAGCGCTTAGGAAGTTGAAGGAGGATTGTCCTCAGTTCCAGACCAGCATGGACTACAGAGTGAGGCTTTATCTCAAAAAAATAACAGGAGAGAGAGAGAGACAGAGAGAGATCCAGAAAAAGGCTTCGGAAAAGGGAGAAATTTAGTCATTTCTTGTCCAGAATTTCTTGTGGAGAAACTGGGAAGTTGAGTCCAGCAGAGTTCGGGTGACGCCTTAGCGGTGTGTGGAAAGTAAGAAGCTTGGTGTAGGCGGGGCTGAGACGTCGAAGGTCCAGATCCTAAGCCTGGAGCCCTGTACCTAACAAAGGCGGTCCCTGACCAGCATTTCTCACTGCAGAAAACTCAGCTGGATTTGTCAAAAGCGATTCAAACAAAAGTGCCCGAATGGTCTGTTTCCCCATGCCCTCCTCCCCACCGCATGAATGGGGCGACAGTCTGTTCTATCCAAACCCAGTCACTCAACTTGAATGCTAGCCCTGTCCTCCTCATACCTATGGACTCTGTAACTGGTGTAGGTACATGCTCTGAATTTTCTTAACTCCTCCTCAGCACGTGGGCAGCCTTGGGAATCACCACAGAGCAACATACAGAAGCCCCTGGTAAAAAGAGCAGCAGTTCCTTCCTGCCTTCCTTCTTCCACCCACACCTTCCTGCATATGGTCTCCCTTCTGAGTTCCAGCCCTTCATCTGATCTCCACCATGGAATGAAAAACAATATAAAGAGTCATTGACCAATGCCTTGGAAGAAGTTTACAGCTCAATGAGGCCGTGCAGAAAGCTGAGTGCCTTGCTGTTGTAAAGTCCAGTTCTCTTTTGTCTTTCTTTCTCCAACCCCACCCCAGCCTCATTCGGAATTATCTTACAGAAAGGTGCCTAAGAAAAGAATCTCTGATATTCTGTGACCATTAAAAATAGGTCCTTCCAGTAAAAAATGTCAGCTAATTTGTTCATCTTGTAGGACTTGACACAGTCCTTATGCATAATAGCATCATGCCTTGATAAAATTGCCCACCAAGCTACCTGTGGTTAATGATTTTCAGGTAATTTGAGCTTTAAAATTTCTTGTTCTTTTTTAAATATCTATTTAAATGTCACTCTAGCCCAGGCTGATCAGGAACTCACTCTGTAACTCCAGGCCAGCCTCCAATTCATAGCAATCCTCTTGTGTCAGTTACCACACCTGGTTTAAAACTTAAAGATGTGGGCTGGAGAGATGGCTTAGTGGTTAAGGTGCATGCCTGTGAAGGCTAAAGTCCCATGTTCAGTTCTCCAGGTCCCACACAAGCCAGATGCACATGGTGGCATATGCATCTGGAGTTCGTTTTCAGTGGCTAGAGGCCCTGGCACTCCCAATTCTTTCTCTCTCTCATAAATGAATAAAGATGAATCTTAAAACACTCAAAGATGTTTTTCCTTATCAATCTCAACCTTAAAGATATTTTTGCTTACCAGTCTCACATAAGTATGCACACATATCCCAAAGAGATGGATTTGATCTGTTTGGATGGTCAGTTTCAGTCCACCTGGTTTGCCCAAGCTCAAGTTCATGCTGGTCATATTGCCTTCCCAGAGGCCTCTCCAGCTTCTGAACTTCCTTGAAACCAGTTGAATATCTCAGAGAAGTAAGTTTTTGTTCTAGAAGATGAAACATAGTGAAAGAGAACTCAAAGACAGCTCTTTGACAGAGTGGGTTGTGAATCTGGGGAGTAGAGGTATCTGATGCTGCCCTGCTCAAGAAATCTGCTCCTGAGCCTTTTTCTAGCTCAGTTTAAGTTCAAGACTGAATTCAAGATAAGCCTAGACCTTGAGTCTGTTAGCAGGGACAAATAAAGGAGGACAACATGACCAACCCTCTGCTCTTCCTCCATGAGTCTCTGTTGACTTATTTTTAAGTCTCAAGGAAGTCCTTTAACTCTGGATACCACTGTGGGCCAGACTGTGTCCAGTCACCTGGGAAGCACTCACTCTAGGAGAGGGGTTGAGGTAGGGTAGAAAGGGAAGCTCTAGGTTTTGGTTTTCTAGAAGCAACTGGTGATCCAAACCCAAGCTGCAAGAATCAGTGCACCGGGGAGAGGTGATGGCTCAGTGGTTAAAGGCAGTTGCTTGCAAAAAGCTGGCAGTTTGGATTCAGTCCCCCAGTTCTCATGTGTGGTGGTTTGATTTAGGTGTCCTTCATGAACTTAGGTGTTCTGACTGCTAGGTTCCTAGCTGATGGATATTTGGAAATTAAAGCCTCCTGGAGGCAGTGTATTGTTGGGGGCAGGTTTATGGGTGTTATAGCCAATTTCCCTGTGCCAGTGTTTGGCACACTCCCCTGTTGCTATTGTCTACCTTGTGTTGGCCAGTCCACCCTCTGCTCATGCCATCGTTTTCCCCTGCCATCATGGAGCTTCTCATTAAGCCTATAAGACAAAATAAACCCCTTTTCCCCCAAAAGTTGCTTTTGGTCGGGTGATTTCTGCCAGCAATGTGAACCTGACTGCAACAGTAATGTTAGTACTGAGGAGTTGTGTCATTGGCTGCTAGACACCTGACTGTGCGGCTTTGGCCTTTTGGAGCTAATTTTTAAGAGGAAAGTGGAAGGATTTGAAACCTTGGCCTAAGAGACTCCTTGCAGTGCTGTAAGTACAGCTTGATGGACTATTCTGGTCAGAATTGAAAGACCTGAATGCAGTAAGACTATGGATTGTGAGGTTTGGTTTGTGAGGGTGAGAAAGAGCTTTGCCTGGATTGGGCTAGAAGAGTTTGTGTGAGAGGCTTGCCATTATGCCCATGCCCTGAGAATTTTTGCAGGGTTGCTTTGCATAGAAATGGACTGGTGTGAGCAGAGGGAGGTGGCACAGAAAGAAATCTTTAGCCTGAAACTGCTGCCTGTTTAGTTGCAATTGAGAGATTACAACCATTGAGTTTGGGCTATCTGACCTGCATTGGGACAACAGGGAGAATATAGACTCTTTGGAAGGTGCCTGAATGCTGAAGGAGTGTCCTGTTCTTTAAAGTCTACTTTATTCCCCCATGGATTAACAAACTGGCACCCTACCTGGTATTATGGTGTATACGAAATTCAGAAGAGGGTCATTGAATTGGCAAAACAGCCTTGTATTTTGGAAATGGCCATGGGCAGTGTGAAGCAGGTCTGCTGGATGCCTGCGTGGAGACCCTATGGAGCGATGAGGATGAACTGTGGGTCGTAGTGCAGACCCAGTGAAGACGCCAGGACCACTAGATGGCTACTAAGAACAGCTGCCACTCCAGATGAAGTTTTCCAGGACTGTGAGTAGCCTAGTTGGAGGGGCAGAATTGGAACACCAGAGACTTGTTGCTGGTTAGAATTATCAAACTTAGAGATTTGTTACTGACTAGAGTTGTTGGACTTGGAGCTACAGAGTTTGATGTTTGCCCTGGTTGTTTTAAATATTGTATTGGTTGAATATTTCTTTGTTATGCCCAATGCCATCTTTTGCAGTGGGAGTATTTTTTCTGTGTCATTATGCATTTTTTGGTATTATGGCTCAGTTAAAATATCTTGAACTATGGGAATGTACAAACATCATTAGGATTAACAAAAACTATGGGGAGTTTTAAAAATGGAGTGAATACATCGCATTTTACATCATGGACGGTTATCAGTTTATGGGGGCCAGGCGCAGAATATGGTGGTTTGATTTAGGTATCCCCCATAAACTTAGATGTTCTAAATGCTAGGTTCCCAGCTGATGGAGATTTGGAAGTTAAAGCCTCCTGGAGGCAGTGTATTATTAGGGGTGGGCTTATGGATGCTATAGCCAGTTTCCTTGTGCCAGTATTTGGCACACTCCCCTGTTACTATTGTCTACCTTATGTTGGCCAGGGGGTTATGTCCACCCTCTGCTCATGCCATCATTATCCCCTGCCATGACGGAGCTTTCCCTTTAGCTAAACTAAACTCTTTCCCCAAAAGCTGCTCTTGGTCTTGGATTGGGTGGTTTCTTTCTTTTTTTTCGAGGCAGGGTTTCACTCTAGCCCAGGCTGACCTGGAACTCACTATGTATTCTCAGGGTGGCCTCGAACTCATGGTGATTCTTCTACCTCTGCCTTCTGAGTACTAGGATTAAAGGAGTGTGCTACCATGCCAGGTGGTTGGGTGATTTCTGCCAGCAATGTAAACCTGACTGCAACATCATGTAAAGCCAGATGCACAATGTGACACATGGATCTGGAGTTAATTTGCAATGGCAGGAAGCCCTAATATGTCCATATACTCTCTCCCTCCTTCTCTCCCTTTCTCTGTCCCACACAAAAATAAATAAAATAAAACAAAATAAAATAGCCAGGCCTTGTGTCACATGCCTATAATCCTAGCACTGAACAGACAGAGGTGGGCAGATTGCTGTAAATCCATTGTCAGCCTGGGATTACAGAGTGAGTTCCAGGTCAACCTAGGCTAGAGTAAATCGCTACCTCAGAAAATAAAAATAAATAAAATAAAAAAATCAATGTCCCTGGGTTACTGGTAGTCTAAATTCATGACAAATAAAGTTGACTAGAAGTTAGTGTGACACAGTGGGCTATCAGAGTCGGCTGAATGCATCTACTTTCAGAGATCCTTATCAGCACAGAGCTTTCTAGGTGTTATCACTGGAGTAAAAGCAGACTTAAAAGTGATAGCAAAGGAATAAAAAAGTGATAGCAAAGGGCTGTAGAGATGGCTTAGCCGTTAAGGCACCTGCCTGCAAAGTCAAAGGGGGCCCTGGCATTCCCTCTCTCTCTCTCTCTCTCTCTCTCTCACTGTCTGCATCTTTCTCTCTCAAATAAATAAATAAATAAAATATATTTTTAAAAAGTGATAGTGGATTTTAGAGTTTCAGCTAATAGCAAGGACTAGCAGTGTTTGCATTGTGAATTATGCTCCCTCAACTATGCAGACAACTTCCTAAACACAATGTGCAAGAATATAGTGATTGTGCACAATTCTATAAATGTACTTAACTCAAAAATTTATGCAAGCTTTGGGTTGGAGATATGGCTTAGCAGTTAAGGTGCTTGCCTGCAAAGCCAAAGGACCCAGGTTCAAATCCCCAGGACCCACACAAGCCAGCTGTACAAGGTGGCACATGCATCTGAAGTTCGTTTGCAGTGGCTTAAGCCCTGTGCACCTATTCTCTCTCTATATATGCCTCTTTCTCTCTATCTCTTGCACATAGTTTAAAAAGAAATAAATTTTAAAAAATTATACAAGCTTAATAAAATCAAAGCATGACATTGGGCCTACTTAGGGTGTCAAAAATGCTTACTATCACACAGATTTAGCTCTTTTGTAGATAAAAGTAAGTATTAAAAGTCTATTAAGTGTAAAGGACAGATTTGGGAGGGTGGTGGAAGAGGATTAACATGGTTTATTATGTATACTTAGGGAAGTTGTCAATGAAAGTGGTTTTTTAAAGGTTTATTAAGAGGCTGGAGAGATGGCTCAGCAGTTAAGTCTTGCTTGCAAAGCCTGACAGCTTCTGTTCAATTTCCCAGGACCCATGAAAAGCCAGATGCACACAGTGGCACATGAGTCTAGAGTTTATTTGCAGTGGCATGTGATGCTCATACTCATTCTTTCTATAGTGCTCTCTGTTTCTGTGTATCTCTCAGAACAATTGTCTTGTAGATCGACAGTAGAAACGATATTTTTTCCCCCTGAGTTCTGTGGTTCTATACCAGCACAGAGAGCTTCACACAGCTTTCATGTGACTGTCAGCTCAGGGAAGACACACAGTTAAGACCCACAGAACGGCTTTTTAAATAAGAGGCACAGTTCCCAACAGCACGGCTGAATTATATGTAGCATTGGAAACCCCAACTACTTTCTACATCGATTGGGATCAGCTTGCCCTCTCGAAGCTGCCCAGGAGAGGGGTTGGGGGTTCAGCTCAGGGGGCCTGTTCTAGCAGTCAGAAAGTCCGAGGGGCAGCTGTCTTTCAGAATTTGGCTCAGCCCCTTCCAGCTACCAGCCTGATGATTCCATATGGCTTCCTCTTCTGTAGCCCTCCAGACAGCTGTGTCCAGTCTAGGCTCCAGCCAGTGTCCCACAACATGCCTCGGATTCTGTTCAGTCAACAGGTGGAGTCTGGGTGTCAAGAGCCACTTCCCAGTCACTAAGTTGTGGCCATGAGAACCCCTCCACCAGCCCACCTGGAGGGCTGCAACACCAGGAGAAAGGGTAGGGTTGTGCCTAGGACAGTTCTATAAGATGCAGAGATAGGCTTGCTTTCATCTTTTTTTTCTTTCTTCCATCTTCCTTCCCTCCCTTTCTTCCTCTCCTTCCTTCTTGTTCTTGATCTTCTTTCTGTCTCTCTCCTTTATTTATTTATGTTTTGGCTTTTTGAGGTAAGGTTTCACCCTAGCCCAAGCTGAGCTGGAATTCACTATGTAGTCTCAGGGTGGCCTTGAGCTCACGGCGATCCTCCTACCTCAGTCTCCTGAGTGCTGGGATTAAAAGCGTGCGCCACTACGCCCAGGTCCTTTCTTTTTCCGGAGTTTTGTTTTGAACGATTTTTTTTTTTTTGTCATCTCAGGATGTGGCGCTCCTGGGACGTGCTTGGGGTTTGGGGGGTGAGCGGGTCCAGGCCAGGTGGAGCTGAGCGCTCCGCAGCGCCGCCGCGTGAGGCTGCGGGTCCTGGCTCGCCCCCTGTGAGCTGGGCGGGCCTCGGCCCCCACGCAGCCCATCACTGCTGGCGCCGGCCCACAGCGCTCCGCAGGCAGCATTGCCGCCTGGAGTCCATCCCTGTGGGCGAGGGCCCGGCGAGGACGGTCCCGGGACCCGCGCGGGGGGCGGGCTCCCTGGGCGCGCCTCTCCCGGCCCGCGCGCTCCGCAGAGACCGCGCACTCTGCACGCCTTGCCGGTGTTTTCTTTTTCGTAAGTACAGAAAGTTTTTTTGGTCAACATTTCCTCAATTGATATACTTCAGGGTGTAGTTGGATCATAAAAAAAAAAAAAAAAGCAATCACGACCTTGTGCGGAGTCAGCTTGCTCCCCCCGGGGGAGGCTGCAAAGCCCAAGCCCTGGCGAGCCCCGTGAGGTCCGGCGGCGCGCCGAAGGCGGCACAGAAAGGAGGGCGCCACCTCCGGCAGCCTGCCACAGCCCACGGGAATCGCCGGCCGTTGTCTGTTAGGAATAACTGCCCGCGCAAGGTCCTGCGTGGGAAAGTTTGTGACTTTCCATTTGCGTGTGTGTGTGTGTGTACTCTTAAAAACACCGGCCAGGAGTGGTAGTACACACTTGCCACCCTCACACTGGGGAGTCAGAGACAGGAGGATCGCTGCAAGTTGCAGGCCAGCCAGGACTATCCAGAAGACCCTATCTTAAAACCCAAACCGAACCAAACAAACAAAAAAACCCAAAACAAAACAAAACCCCAGACAATCAACAAGCAAGCAAACAAGCAAAGCTTCAGGTGGTGGTGGCGGGGGGAGGGGGGGGAGTCATATCTCAGCCACAGAGCGCTTGCCCAGCACGTGCCAGGCCTTGGGTTCCATCCTTAGACCGGGGCCAGGGAAAGTTTTATAATGCTGTCTATAAAAGCAGGACACACCATTTTGAAAACAGTTAACTCTTAACCCCTAATCCTTTAATTGATGGTCTAACTTTTGTTTTTCTTACATAACTTTCATTTGCCAGGTGTAAAATAAATGTCGCTACTATCACAGTGAATGAGACATCACACCACCACGGTTCCTTGAAACTTCAAGAGTAATGGGCGCTAGCTGTGGAGGTAGCTTGATCAGTGGTGACACAATGTAACTTTTTTCAAGTTGTTAATTTTTTTTTGATTTTTCAAGGTAGGGTCTTGCTGTAGCCCAGCGTTGTTCAAATATTCACTTATGGTTGATTAAACATGATCGAAAATGTTCAGGCTGTCTTGGCTCACAATGACATCCCCAAACACGGGGTAAACCAATTAATATTCATGTGGCAAAATATCTGTTTACTTGTTTGAGCTGCAAGAAGCAAATGTGTGACGTATGTGTGGACTTATTATGTGCTTTTAGTCATCACCACCGAACAAGAAGTGAGTTCAGACACAAAATCCATCAATGAAATTAAATTCCATGTGGTATTGTACTAACAGAATCCTAGCTTGATGATAGACAGAACAACTTCCTACTTACCAATCGGTGCAAGGCCATGCTTTAGAAATTCTTGTAAATCCCCAGTATCCGAGGTAGCCGACATTCTTAGTGACATGATAGGTAGTCCACTGGCCTACAGCAGAAATCATTTAGCCTAAGAAAAAGTGCAGCATGTCATATTTGTGACCTTGGGAAGGACACCTCAGATGACAATAATCCTTATTCTCTTAGTGAAAGTTAAGAAAAAGAAAAAAAATTGTAGAATTCAGAAAGTTTGGAGGCAGTCTTCCCTGGACTCTGTACTTTTTCCAGCATTAGTGACCCGCTGTAAACCGTGTATCCAGTTTCATGATGGGTTCTAATCAAAAGAAAGGGAACTTTCAATAGGCTTTGACTGATCACATGACTCTCTGCAGGTTGATAAGAGGACCCTGTTATAAAGTGACAGCAAAAGAGATAAGAACTCCAGGCAGATAATGGCAAAGCAATGATTAACTCAGAAAAGGAGAGGTGCTGTGGCGGAGTGGAAAGTTGTAAACCCCAGGGGTCAGAGGATCACACTCTAGAGGAGCTTCAATCCACTAGCCACACTGGCAGTGGTGACATACTCTCTTGATGTCATCACTCATTTGCATGCCTGGGGGAGGACAGACATAGCTCTTTTGACCCGCGAGGATGCATTTTAGATGGTAACACTGGAGAGCATGAGGCCTTTAAGAGATGACTGTAGATATGATCAACACTTTTTGAAACACTTCAGGTAGCTCATGCCATTTATTTACTCATGATTTGGTCAACTGACTTGCTTTCATGATGTCTGTTCATCAGATGAGGAGCTACCTTTAGCTTGTTTGTGTATTGGTCATTTGGTTAAAAGAGTAATCTGTTCCTTTGCCCCAATGAAGTCAAATTTACACTATGAGAATAATGTGGGCAAAGTGTTGATCAATGTATAATGTGTTTTCCGTGATTTTTAAGTCATTATTCTTGGTTTAGATCCATGAAGAAAGTCTGAGCTACTCTTTACTCTGAGAGAACTGTTATGTGAATGAGTGGGGGTAATTTTAGGCTCCTTTAGGCTATTTTTAGTGTCCTTCAAAGTAATGAACTCTTGAATCTTACAGCATTACATGACTTTTCCCACACTATGGAACAATTTGTTTGTTTTCCTATTTATTTAGATTGAGCTAACAGATCCAGAAGATTGGCAAAACCCAATGGCTTTTATTTCTAAGTTACTAAGGAGATATTGCAAGATCATGTACATGCGAAGATGCACTTGAGGCACAGAATGGACTTTTACTATTGAGCTCTCAGCAGCCTCTGATTTTCTGCTTTGGTGAATTTTGAGTCACCTCAGTGTCTATACCATCTCCCTGGAGGAGGTTCTTAGGCAAGCAGTAAGAGCTACAAGGTGGGAACATGTATTCTGAAGCATACTCCCCCCCCCAAAAAAAGATAGATTGTTGCATTTATGACCCAACAGTGATTACTGATAACCCCGTAAAGAGGGGTCCTCAGTGGAGTGGGGTCAGAGAAGGAGATATAAGAATTTAACCCAATGGAAATATAACCAATTTGCAATATGTTCATGTAGTAATCAATTAAAAATGCATGAATACATTTTCATGAAACTGCTGCCAAGTCAGCTCACAGCTCAAACAACTGTGTCAGTGTTTCTTAGAGTCGAGCATCATACTTCAGTCTCATCATTAAATAATACTTAAAGAACCTTGAAGAACTTTAAGCAATCTAATGAGAGGAAAATTTAATTCTGTCTGTTCTGCTTGATTAGAGGTAGGTCTTGATTATGAAGTAGCTGTGTTCTTGAAGAATAGCATATTAAGTTTTGTAACCCACATCATATATTGAATGTCCTAGCTGATGTTCTGGGCAAAATATAATGTTTAGAATTCTTCATCAATCATAATGGTCTATTAATTTGATCTATTTTTTCTTTATTAGTTATGTACATACTCAGTATGAAAACATCCATGTTGGTACCATGGTAAGCCTCTTCCCTGTCCCTCCCTCCACAGGGACCCTCCTTGTTGGGAAATGTGGGTTGTGCATTGTGGGGGTAGCCATCAGTTATAAGGAAGAGGCAATGTCTCTGTGCATAATGTCCCAACTTGTGGCTCTAACAATACTTCTGCCCCCTCTTCCATGAATTTCCCTGAACCATGTTGAGTTTGTTTTGGGTCTACTTCACTGATGTGGTCTCGGGAGTCTCTGTGTCTCTGGATCTCTGGTTTGGTAGAAGTTGAGTGTTCTCTGTGTCTGTCTCCTTCACCCTTGTGCTGGTACCAGGTTCACCAAGAAAGCAGCCCTCTTGCTCATTTCCCCAATTACTGTATGGTTTCAGCTGGGGCCCTGGTGAGGTGTGATAGGCTGATTCTCTCCTCAGGTTCTGCATCCATCTGACAAAGAGAAGCAAATTATCCAATGGATCATGAACTCAGTACCAGATAATGGGATAACCATTATTATTTTAGAGAGAATTTAATAGGTATAGGCCCTCTTGTAGCCCATGATTGGTGTGAGCTTGATAATGGAGAGCAGGCTCAGTTTTTGGATATGGTTCTGACTTGTTTCTTAGCACCAGCTATGGGTTCCGTTCCACTGAGTGGATCACTTAGCCGATTCAAGAGCAGTTGGTTACCCACCATGGCTGTGTGACACTATTGCATGTGGGTGAGCATCATGTCAGGTTGTTTGCTGCTGAATAGCTTGGACAGATGTTGGCCATTTCCCTCCAGTTGCTCATGTAGCACCTTTTATTTGATCTATTTAAAAGTAATTTTTGTATTTGTATTTTGTGAAATTGAGGGAAGAAATGAGAGTTGAATTAAATGGAATATACCTTCTTTGTTAACCATTTGAGCCTTTTTCTTCCTAGAGTGCTCAAGGAGGCATGTTGAGGCTCTCTTTGACTGGAAACTTGATTCATTCTTAGAAGTCCACATGCATTCTGCAGGAGTATGTGAATGGGGGTAGTGGGACCCATGGTTTTGGCAGTTACAGCTTTGTACCTCTTATCACTATTATTTAAAAATACAGGATGCAGGCTGGAGAGATGGCTTAGCAGTTAAGGCACTTGTGTGCAAAGCCAAAGGGCCCAGGTTCAATTCCTTAGAACCCACGTAATCCAGATGCACAAGGTGGTGCATGCACGGCTAGAAGCTCTGGCATGCCCATTTTCCCTCTTTCTCTCTGTCAAATAAATAAAAATAAACAATAAAAAAGTGCATCTTGTAACTTCAGCACTTGGAAGGCCAAGGCAGGAGAATTCCCATGAGGTTAAGGCTGGATGGGGCAACACAGTATGAGTGCCAGGTCTGTCAGGGCTAGACAGCAAGCCTGTCTTGAAACTCTTCCTAAATTTGGTGGTACCTTGTCAGGAGACTGATTTCTGCATAAAGTTTTTATTTATTTTTCTTTTGGGAAGTCAAGATAGAAAAGCTAAGAATTTTCTCGTGGCCTTCACAACTCTTTCGATAGGAGGACTCGGGGTTTCTGAGGGGCAGTGCTGAAGCAAAGACGCAACTTGCTGGGGCCTAGGAGGAAGAGGCAGATGAACTCATTGTAATCCAGTAAGTGCAGTTGTGTAAGTGAGAATGGCAATGAGGCTAAGGTCCAAGTTTTAATTCATGTGGAGGAGATTTCCAAAGGGAACACTTCCACACAATGGTCCCTGAGCCTTGGAGGGTGTGATAGAGATGTCTCCCTTAGTACTGAACACTCCACGGTCACTTCTTAGCACTTTGGTGAGTTTTCATTCACCCTTGTAGACACCACCCAGCTTTTAATTTTTATTTTAGGACAGACTGGCCTTGAACTCACTTGTAGCCCAGGCCTTGCACTAGTGATTCTCTGTCCCCAGCTGGGATTACAAGTGGGTGTCACCACTTCTGGCGGCAAAATAAGATTATTATCAAAAACAGATATTTACTCTCTTATCTGAGGTGAAAATTCATAAGGGACATGTATTCCTGCACACATTTGTGTGTGTACGTGACTACTTTGGAAAGTGTATGTCTTCGTTTATACATACTCAAGTTTTGGATACACATGTATTAATGCTGGTCAGAGGATAGCATCATTTATTAGATCCTGTCACAGTTCTGGTTGTAGTTCTAATGGCTTTCTTGAGAAGCCATGCAGTTTGGGTGGGTATGTGAGAACATATGAGAGGTCCCTCTCCCCAGACAGGAGAGTTTGCCACATGGTGGTTAGCAGCCTGGGATTTGAGCTCAGAAAGCTGTCAACTCCCTTTCCTGCTCCATGCAGGGGAGGGCAAAATAATGCTTGGCCTTTTGTTGTTGTTTTTCAAATTTTTATTAACAACTTCCATGATTATAAAAAATATCCCATGGCAATACCTCCTCTCCCCCCACTTTTTCCTTTGAAACTCCATTCTTCATCATATCTCCTCCCCATCTCAATCAGTCTCTCTTTTATTTTGATGTCATGATCTTCTCCTCCTCTTATGATGGTCTTGCATAGGTAGTGTCAGGCACTGTGAGGTCATGGATATCCAGGCCATTTTGTGTCTGGGGGGACCATGTTGTAAGGAGTCCTACCCCTCCTTTGGCTCTTACATTCTTTCCACCACCTCTTCTACATTAGACCCTGAGCCTTGGAAGGTGTGATAGAGATGTTACAATACTGAACACTTCGGTCACTTCTTTCCAGTACCATGATGCCTTCTGAGTCATCCCAAGGTCACTGCCATCTGAAAAGAGAAGATTCTCTACCAAAAGTAAGAGTAGCATTAATGTAAGGGTATGAACATTAAGAGAAGTGCTTACTGGGCAGTTTGATAATGCTTGGCCGTTTTAAACTTAGAATTCTTCCTAAAGAAAAGTGATAAAACTGATGGGATCCAATTGTTTTTGTAGTGAGGAGTGTGTGTGTGCAATGTACATGGTGTTATGTTAGAAAGAAAACATGACCAATACACATTTAGATGCCATCATAACAAGATGGAGATGTAGCTCAGTGGCAGCATACTTGCCTAATATGTGCAACTCATCCCCAGCACCACACATGCACAGTCATCAAAAAATGAATATTTCTGCCAGGTGTGTAGTGAATCACGCTTGTAATCCCACTACTCTGGAGTCTGTGACAGAGGTCAGAGCAAGTTTGAAGCCAGCCTGGCATGCATAGTTAAAAAACAAAATGTCTCTGAGTGACAGGATCATACAGGAGAGGCAGAAATAGCTTCCTAAGGAATTGTTGGAGACATACACCAGCTCCTGTTTTGTCTGATGTGGAGTCTCTGTCACCACAGATAGGTTCATAGAGCTGAATAGCACCACCCTGTGATTTGCTCAGCTTCCCTTCTGTCTTGTGTGTGGCTGAAATCATGCACTGGATTTCACGCTAGGTTGCCTTCCTGTCACTAACCACAATGATTATGAAGGTGTAGGAAAAAGGTGGAAGAACGATAGCATTGATAGGTTGCCTAAGAACTTTTGCCAGAACCTTTCAGAACACTGCTTGCTATTTGTCACTCTTTGATTCCCTTACCTATGAAACGTACTGGCATGCCGAGGAAACATATTAATGAGTTACTTTGCTCTTTTGAAGCTTATCTTTCAGACTACTTTAGTAGAAATGGGAACTGAGTGCCTTGTGAGAAAGGAACGTATTTTCCTGAAAGAGAGCCTGGAATATTGTTCACACGTGGTTCAAATAACAGGTGCTCAGCACTCAGCCCCAACCGCAGTCAACAAGTAACTAAGTTACCTTCTGACTGTGGGGAGGGGGAGCACAAAACAATTCATAACCTCCTCCCTTAGGAATTCTTTTTCTCAATAAAGATAATGGACTCACTATTTCCTTTTGGCAAGTGTGGGCATTTTCTGTGACAGCATCCTGTTGTGCACACCTTCCCTGTCCCACTGAACTCATCAGTTTCCACATGTGGGATACCATTCTGTTGTGCACACCTTCCCTACCCCACTGAACTCATCAGTTTCCACATGTGGGATACTTATAATGACTCACATTTATAAGAATACAAGTTTATAATGATAATGCACTATTTGCTAACTGATTTCAGGAAGGATTTATAAATGATTGACAGATAACTAATGACTCCAAGGCATCTTTGCCAAACTCCAAAAGGTATTCAACAATGTCATCTGAACCCACATTGCATGATGATGTTAAGAATCAGTTAATGAGTTACAGTCACTCTAAACTTCCTGAATACAAGCTTCCAAGGCTGTGTCACATATTTATAAGACTATTCTTATGAAATTAAGCTTCTAATGAACACCTTATGTGAATATGCCAGGAAATCCCTTTAAATATGTTTACTACCTGTGCTTATTACGAGCAAGCATCCTAAGTTACTCATCATTCAAATGGACAGATTGCTTGTTCTAGGTATCAGGGAATTTCACAGACAGTTTAGAAATCCTACACTGGTCATTTCCTGCCAAATCATTGCTTAATTGTGCATTTTTGTGCCCTTCAAGAATTTTATGCAGAACCTGGGCTAGGATTGGTATTTTAAAAAACACTGGTTACTTTAATAATTCTCTGTCCTGCCAAATTATGTAAAATGGATTGGTGGATGTTGGAAAGGAGTGACAAAGATTTCTTCCCATTCTTTGTAGTAGCTGTGAGAACAGTGGCATCTGGCAGGAAAGATAGTGGCTTTACTTGGGACTGTTCTGGCCAGGTAAATATTACTCACTTCTTACAGCACTAATCATTAAACAGAACCCCAGTCAATCTTTTGGAAATTGAAATGTTTGAGACTTTTCTCTTCCGCAGGCTTATGCTGAGGGCCCCACCATTACCACACCCAGGATCAATGTCTGATGGCTTTTCGTTCATAACTTTCTTCAGAGTATATGAAATGAACTCAGTGACATTTTGTTTCTGTTTAAAGCTTTTAAAGCATTTAATAAATTATCTAAGGATCTAAACTGTTTTGTTAGTAGTTTTGGATTTTTTTTTTTTTTTTGAAATAGGGTCTCACCCTAGCCCAGGCTGACCTGGAATTTAGTTTGAGGCTGGCCTCAAACTCACAGTGATCCTCTTACCTTTGCCTCCCATGTGCTGGCATTAAAGGGGTGTGCCACCATGCCCAGCTGTTATTTTTTAAAACTGTTTAAAAAACAGTTTTAAAAAAACTGTCAAATCAAAATGATTTCTGTTGGAATCGCATCATTATTACTAAAAATACAGAGTCACAGAATAGATTTCAGATATTCTTAATTCGTGAAGCTGAATGTTATATATTGCTTAACATTATCTCACAGATGGCATGAATTAAACAGTCAGTTAAGTACTAAAAGTTTCTCTAGACTGAAATACTGCATGTGACTACATTTTATATGAAGCCACATTGCTCAATTTTGACTTTCTTTCATTTATTTTAATAAACATCTTTGACCCTCTCACTACTTTGTGAAATAAGATAATGCTCAATAGAAGGTAATAAGGTAGTCTAAAATGTTTGTTGTTTATACAGTTTCTCAATATAGAAATCTGAGATTAGTCAAAACTCAATCTGCTTACTTTAACAGAATAAGGCTATATATTCATATATATTATATTTTCCAATATACTTGAGAAAGAATAAAACCAAAGGGGACATATTTCATTTTATTCATGTGTAAGCCTAGAGTGGGGGGAGAGAATGCCAATACCTATTGCTATTGCAAACAAACTTCAGAAGCATGTGCCACTATATGCATCTGGCTTTACATGGACACTGGGGAATAGAGCCCAGGCCATTAGCCTTTGTAAGCAAGCACCTTAACTGATGAGCCATCTTTTTTCAGTCCCCAAAAGGGTAATACTGGGCTCCAGGTATAATTTAGTGGTAGAGCCCTTGCCCAGCATGTGTGAGGCTCTGGCAGTTCCCAGCATTGCAAGAAGGAAAAAAAAATATTTTAAAAGACTAGAATGTGCTTAGAAAGCTTGCTTTCAACTATATGAAATTATAAAAACAAAAGCTTTCAAAGTTAGGTATGGTGGTACATGGCTATATCCCAGTGTTCATAAGGCTGAGGCTGGAGGATCTGGAGTTAAAGACCAGTCTAGGCTACATAGAAAGACCCTGTGACACACTATTTATTTATTTACAAGCAGAGATAGAGAGAAGAGAGACAGAGAGGATGGACGTGTTAGGACCTCCAGCCACTACAAATGAATTCCAGATGCATGCACCATTATTTTATGTGAATACTGAGGAAATGAACTCAGGTCATTATGCTTTGCAGGCAAGCATCTTAATCACTGGGCCACCTCTCCAGCCTGATGCACATGTTTTACACACACACACACACACACACACACACACACACACACACAGACACTCCTCCCCTCCAAAAAAAGAAGTGATAGGTCTACTTTTTACTCATTTATTTGCTGTATTGGGGATCAAATCTGTGGCTTGCTTTGGAGAGATGTCTTAGTGGCTAAAAGTGCTTTCTTGCAAAGTTTGAATCTCCGTTCAATTCCCCAGTACTCACATAAAGCTAGATGTACAAAGTGCTGCGTATGTATAGAGTTGGTTTGTAGTGGCAGGGGGGCTGGCACACTCATATTCACTCTTTGTTTCTCTCTCAAATAAATAAAGAAAACTTTATTTTATAAAAAATATTTTTATGTGGATCCTAGCTACAGATGATTGGGCTTCTGCGTGAGAATGAAAATACTTAGTAGCAGAGGCCAGTAAGTTGAAAAGGAGACAGAAAGGGAAGAGAAAGGAAGGGAGGAGGATACTTAATAGGTTGATATTGTATATATGTAATTACAATGATTGTAATGGGGAGGTAATATGATGGAGAATGGAATTTCAAATGGGAAAGTGTGGGGGTGGGGAGGGAGGGAATTACCATGGGATATATTTTGTAATCATGGAAAATGTTAATAAAAATTTAAAAAAAATATTTTTATTTGTTTGCAAGCAGAGAGAAACAAAGAGACAGACGGAGAGAGGATGGGCGTGCCAGGGCCTCTACCTGCTGCAGACTCCAGACATATGTGCCACTTTGTGCATCTGGCTTAATGTGAGCACTGGAGAATCAAACTCAGATTGTTAGGGTTTTGCAGGCAAGCCCCTTAATGGTGGAGCCATTTCTAGAACCTATAAATGAAAATATTTTTTAAAAACTTGTGGCTTTGTGCATATAAGGCAAGTGCCTTACCACTGAGTCACACCCCGACCCCACTACCTGGTATTTTTATTTCCGTGGTTCTCACAAGTTATACCCAGAAGCTCTATATGTTTAAATCCTAAATATTTAGCATCTTAGATTGTGCCAGTTCTTTTGCGTTGCTCTAAAGGCCACAACCTATCATATTTTCCAATAGTTATATAATAGTTAAGAGAAGAGGACATTAAAGCTATGGGTAAATAAAAAGCTTATAGCTGTAAGGTTTCAGTTACCCACTCTCTGGCATTATTTTCCATTGTCAGGAAACAGCTCTGGCTGCTGAGAATGCTGGGAGAGGCAGAGCACAGGCTTACCTCGCTGAAGGCTGTGGGCCCAATTGTTTCAGCAAACAAACAACAACAACAACAAAAGGTTTGTCAATACTGAAGTACTTAAATTTACTACCTTTTTGTACTTATCTTAAAGCTTTGCTTACATCACTTGTAGGAGATGTTAGAGTGAGATCAGCTCTGATAAGAGATGCATGTTTTTCAATTTCTTGTTGGATTTATAATTTCACATGTTTTTTTTTTCTTTTTTTTCAAGGTAGGGTCTCACTGTGGCTCAGGCTGACCTGGAATTCACTACATAGTCTCAGGGTAGCCTTGAACTCACAGCAATCCTCCTACATCTGCCTCCCAAGAGCTGGGATTAAAGGCGTGCACCACCATGCCCAGCTTCATGTATCTTTCCTACAATTATTGAGCACATACTATATGACAGGCACTCTGCTAAGTATATTTGCATATGGTCCGTCATTAAGTCCCAAAATTAATATTTTATTTACTTGTACTTCACATATGAAAAAATAATGCTTAGCACTTTTACATGCTTGACACAGCACAGCACAGATTGTACATGATAGCATAGATTCAAATCCGTGCCTCACTTCAAAGTCTTTGCAAGATTCCACCTTGAAGAATTATCTTGTGAACTAAATGACATATGGCTGGGGAGATGGCTCAGCAGTTAAAGTTGCTTGCTTCCAAGCCTGTTGGTCCCAGTTCAATTCCTCACCACCCACATAAACCAGATGCACGATGTGGTGCATGTATTAGCTCATTTGCAGTGGTGCACAAATACTATCTCTGTCTCACGTGCCCTCCCTCTCCTTGCAAATAAATGAAATATAAATGACGTATGTGCATGACACATGGGCGTCAGTAAGTACCAGTTGTCAGCACTGGTATTGGTGGATGAGAAGACCTACACTGGGATGCTCAAAGAGTTTTTTCTTTTCAAGTTTATTTGTTTATTTCAGAGAGAGGGGAGAGGAGAAAAAGGCAGATAGACAATGGGTGTGCCAGGGACTCAAACCCCTGCAACCAAACTCCAGATACATGTTCCACCTTGTGCATCTGGTTTACGTGGGTACTAGAGAAATCAAACTCAGTTCCTTAGGCTTCACAGGCAAGCTCCTTTAACTGCTGAGCCATCTCTTCAGCTCAAATTTGTTTTTTTAATTGAGAACTTTAATATATGAATATGCAATAATTTGACCACCTTTCATTCCTTTTGTCTTTTCCCCATCTCTCCCCCCTTTTAAGGTAGCCCTTTCTCTATTCTGTTGTCTTGTTACTTTTGACTACTCCATGTTAAAATGTGGATGGAAGCTGGGAGTGATGATGCACACCTTTAACCCCAGCACTCAGGATGCAGAGGTAGGAGGAAATACTGTGAGTTTGTGAGGCCACCCTGAGACTACATAGTGACTTCTAGGTTAGCCTGGGCTAGAGCAAGTTCCCACCTTGAAAAAACAAACAAACAAAAAATGTTGGGCTCAGAACTGTGCTGGTCTTGTGAGAATATCAGTAACCACTGTGGGGTAACCAATGCACCAATTGGTTCATGTCAAGAAGGATTTTTTTTATGGAGCCAGGGTCTCGGGTATCATAGGCTGGTCTTAGTCTTGCTATGTAGCTAGCTGTAGCTGAGAATGACCTTGAATGGATCCTTCTGCCTCCAACTTCTAAGTGCTGGGATTATGGCATGAGTCACTATGCCTGGTGTAAACTCAAAGAACTTTAAGCAGAATTGATATGAAAGGGCAGGTAGTGTAGCTCAGTGGCAGAGTGTTTGACTTGCATGCTGAGGCTCTGGGTTCAGTTTCAAGCACAAGGGAGAAAAAGAAAGAGAGGAGGAGGAGGAAGAGGATTGAGAGAAGAAAGAAGGGAGGATGGAAGAAATACAAAGTAAAGAAAGAAATTGGTAACACATTGTATCCTTAAGGGATATAAATATATAGCTGGGTATGGTGGTATATATTTATAATTCCAGCACTCAAGACGCTGCCATGGGCTCAGGATCAGTAGTGAGTAGCAGGTTAGGGCGAGTGAGACCCGTGTGTGTGTGTGTGTGTGTGTGTGTGTGTGTGTAGAACAGAAATATACAAACCCAATTTATCTGGTTCCAAATGGAACTCCTTAATTTTCATTTAGTATACATACTTCCAAAGTGAACCCTTATTTTTCATTTGGAATGTCACAAACACATTATTTATTTATTTACTTAAGAGAGAGGCAAATAGAGAGAGAATGAGCACACTAGGGCCTCTAGCCACTGCAAATGAATGCCAGATGCATGCCCTGCCTTGTGCATGTGGCTTACATGGGTCCTGGGGAGTTAAACCTGGGTGAATTGCGCCTGCGTTCTCAGGTTTCACAGGCCTTAACCGCTAAACCATCTCTCCAGCCCCAGATTGTTTTAATTAATGATACCAATAAAGTGCTGATTGTCATCCTCAATATTTCCCTCTGGTGTCGATGCTTGTTTATTCAGTTGACAAGCTGATGCCACTCTGTGGTTTGTGCCTTTCAGTGGCAACCCTGTCTCTCTGTTCCCATTGCCACCTAACCCCTGCCCAGGAGCATCTCCCTCAGTGAGCTCACTGGCTCTGAGCCAGAGAATATGAGACCTGGTCAGGTCATGCCATTGAGTAATATTAAGACACTTGGTGATTCTCTGTTTCACTTAACATTATTTCCTAGCTGTGGCTGTGGAATGACCCATCTCTTATTTTTAAAATTTTTTTAAAAACATTTATTTGACAGAAAGAGGGAAAGAGACAGAGAGAGAATGGGTACAGCAAGTCCTTCTACTACAGCATACAAAATCAAGACACATGTGCCACTTTGTGCATCTGGCTTTATGTGGGCACTGGGAAATCAACTCAGGCGAGCAGTTTTTGTAAGAAAGCACCTTTAACTGCTGAGCCACCATTCCATGGGCTGGGGATCCTGGACTGTATAAAAGGGAGAAAGAAAACTGAGCACCAGCACTTATCGCTCTGTCTACTTCCCGGGGATCTGACAGTGTGATTCTCTTCCTGCTCCTTCCATACTTTCCCTGCCAAGATGGACTTGCCCTTGAAACCATAAGCTACAATTGGACCCTTTCTTCCTTAAGCTGCTGCTGGTCAGCAGTGAGAAAGTAACCAATACACTAGCCCAACAGCTGGCACATTGATGGTCCTTGTCACATCTCACTGTGATCACTTCTGTTGTTTCCAAATGGCTCTTGGCCTTTACTCTGGCTTCTTTTGGGCTATCTTCCACATCCCTGCTTGAAAACAAAAGCAACAAGACATAACCAGGGACTGTGGCTACAGACCGATTGCGTGCTTAGTTTATGGGAGACCCGGGGATTAATTCCCAGTACCACAAAAAGAAATGAAAATAAAAAATTCAAACTTTAGTAATGCTGTTTTAAAATTTCATTTGGTTCTCTATACTATTTGCTGAATTTATTTAGTTTTTAATTGTGTGTGGTTGTGTTTGTGTGGGAGTGCATATGCCAAGACAGGTGTGGTCAGAGGGCAAATTTTGGGCATCACTCCTCACCTTCCAACTCATTTGAAACAAGGTCTCTCTCTTTCTTTCTGTTGTTCATGTTGTCATTCATTGTTGCATTTTCTGAGAGCCCCCCTCAGTGTTCTGGGTTTACAGAAGCCCACCATAGCTCCTGGCTTTTTTGTTTGTTTGTTTGTTTGTTTTTGGAAGTAGGGTCTCACTCTAGCCCACACTGACCTCGAATTCACTAGTCTCAGGGTAGACTTGAACTCATAGTGATCCTCCTACTTTTGTGTTCTCAGTGCTGGGATTAAAGGCATGTTTCACTACGCCCAGCTTGCTCCTGCTTTTTATGTGGGGTCTGGATATTAAACTCAGAAACTAAGGCCAGAGTGGCAAGTGCTTTATCCATGGAGCTATCTCGCCAGCCCCAATTCATCCATTCATTCATTTATTTTGGAAACAGGGTTGCACTGTGTATCCCAAGCTGACCAAGCCTTGATTCTCATGCCTCAGCCTCGAGAATGCGGGGCCTGCAGATAAGCACCATCATGCCTTCCTCCTCAACTGCGTTTCAAGTCGATTTTATGAGGCAAGTACCAGGCTAAATTCTAATACAGGTAAATAATACAAATTCCCTTACAGGGAGACTAGGCCCTCACACTTACCTTAAGGGTGAGAAAACTGTAGGTTTGTGAAGTTCAATTTTGCTCAAGGTGAACTTGCTCTTTAGGGCTAGAGCTGTAATTCATGGGTCTGTCCGATTTGAGAGACAGGGAATTCTTGACTGCTCTTCAGTCCTTCACTGGAGCCTGGGCCATACCTGACTTGAGGGTTTGTGAAATAAGGTCAAGCGTGACCTTGTCAGGCACTGTGGCAAATTGCATAGCCAACTTGGCTCTTGGTAGTTTTTCTTCTTAATAGTAGGGCAGATGGTTACTGACATTCTTCTAGAGCCATCCAGTGATCTCTAAAGGGACGAAGTCCTGGAGTAGGAGACCACAGTAAGAAGGTCAGAGTGTCCTTAGAGAGATGGCACAAAGAGCCTGGTTTCTGCGTACCCAGCTGCAGGTACGCAGTGATCACGTCCCCTTTCCTCCCATCTGCACAGTCACATCTGTCATCTTCTGATTCATCAGTGAGTAGAAAGTTGAGGACCATGAATAAATATAGGGGCGAGAGGTGGGCTGTTTCTTCCAGTGGATGATGGATGTGCAACACAATCTCCACTAAAGAGGTGTTAGTCAGGTCACAGGTGGAGTGTAGGGCTGTTGGCAAGGGCAGAGGTGGGGGTGTTGGCAAGGGTAGAGGTAGGGGTGTGGTGGGGGTGTCGGTAAGGTCAGAGGTGGGGTGTCGGCAAGGGCAGAGGTGGGGGTGTGGTGGGGGTGTCGGTAAGGTCAGAGGTGGGGGTGTCAGTAATGTAAGTGGTAAAACTAAAACCTCTGTTTCTAAACAGGACACGGGAGGGCTTCCTGATACCTGCAGTCACCAAGAAGCTACACACTGGAGGATAGATTTCTTAAAATCTTGAATTTAGGAGCTTCCAGTCAGCTGTAGTTCAAAGCCAGAACAGACTACTTTAAAGCAGAGATGGGAGGGGCTGGGTGTGGCTCACGACTAGAGCAGGTGCATAGCAAGTGAAAGGTCCTGGGTTCAGGTCACACTGCCCCCAATGGGAGAAAACCAAAAAGCTAGCTTTTTGTGTGAGGATGTCTGCACTTCAGGAAAGGTCTAAGGATAGTCTTTTCTGATAGGAAAATCATGGTTCCTTGACAAAGTAACTGCACAGTCTCTGGGGCTCTGATTTTGTGTGTTTTGATATAATAGGAATTGAAATTCTTACAAAGAGAATGTCCAAATCTGGGAAAAGAGGCCCAAGGAATTTTCCTTTCTCTTTACTTAATTATTTAACAGTGAAAACTTACATGTGCTCTCCTAGATCCAGCCTTGGCAGGGAGTTCCTATGGTCAGTTATCACCATGTCAGTGATAACTCTGGGTGTCGCTGGGAGCTTATGATGTGGACACTTAATATTCGTTTTACTTTCATAATAACAACACCTAACATAAGGTTCATACTGTGTGATGAGGAAGAATTCTGGATTTGACTTCTGATTTGGCTATCTGATGAACTTGAGCCATTTAACAAAAATGTTAAGCTGCTTTTGGTCTATGCCATTTTTGTATAAGGACCATAAGTACTTTTTTTTTTTTTTTTTTTTTTTTGAGGTAGAGTATTACTCTAGCCCAGGCTTACCTGTAATTCACTATGTACTCTCAGGGTAGCCTTGAACTCACAACAACCCTCCTATCTTTGCCTTCCAAATGTTGAGATTAAGGCATGTACCGCCATACCTGGTTACAAAATGTTTTTATAGGGAGTTTATTTGTTTCATTAGTTGATTCTATTTGTTTGAGCTTTTAAGCACCTTACATATATATATGTGTGTGTGTGTGTGTGTGTGTGTGTGTGTGTGTGTGTGTTTTATTATTTGAGAGAGAGAGAGAGAGAGAAAGAGAGAGAGAGAGAGAGAGACAAAGAGAGACAGAGAGAGTGAGTATGGGAGTGACAGGGCTACCTGCTATTGCAAGTGACTCTAGATGCATGTGCCACTTTGTGTATCTAGTTTCACATGGGTAATGGGGACTCAAATACTGGGCCATGAGGTTTGATTCCCCAGTACCCACATAAAACCAGATTTACAAATTGGTGCATGCATCTGGAGCTTATTTGTAATGGCAAAAGGCCCTGGTGCACCCACACTTACTCTTGATTTCTCTTTTTGCCTTTTTCTCTCTGTCTCAAATAATAAATAAATAAATAAAATATTTTAAATCCGTTCTTTTTTCCAAATAGTCCTTCTATTTTGATTTCATCATTTTCCATCCTATTATACAGCAGAGGTGAAGATGTTGGCAAGGGAAAAGGTGGGGATTTTGTAGGTAATATCAGCACTCTGAGGTCATGAATACCATTGCTACTTTTAAAAAAATTATTGACAACTTCCATAGTTGTAAATAATATCCCATGGTAATTTCCTCCCCCCCCCCCACTTTCCCCTTTGAAAGTCCATTCTCTATCATATCCCTTCCCCCTCTCAGTCTCTCTTTTATTTTGATGTCATCATCTTTTCCTCCTATTATGATGGTCCTGTGTAGGTAGTATCAGGCACTGTGAGGTCATGTATATCCAGGCCATTTTCTGTCTGGAGGAGCACATTGTATGGAGTCCTACCCTTCCTTTGGCTCTTACATTCTTTCTGCCACCTCTTCCACAATACCATTGCTACTTTTTGTCTGGAAGAAAGCATTTCAAAGCACGCTTTCTCTTCTTTTGGCTCTTACATTCTTTCTGCCACCGCTTCATTAGTGGTCCCTGAGCCTTGGAAGGTGTGATAGAGATGTCTCACTTGGTGCTAAATGTTTCATTGTATCTTCTCAGTACTTTGAGTTTTGAGTCTCCCCAGTGGTCACCACCATCTGAAAAGAGGAGCTTCTCTAGCCCAAAGTGTGAGTAGCCAAATATTTCTTTTATCTTGATTTTCTTTCTAAATTTAATTTATAAGAATTCTTTAGGGCTAAGGAGGTATCTCAGTGCAAACATGAGGAGTTTAAACCCTAGCACCCACATAAAAAGCTGAGTATGGTTGCAGACACCTGCAACCCTAGCACTTAGTGAGAGGGGATGGAAATAGCAGGATTGCTGGGGCTGTCTGGTCTGTCATCTCCTGGCCAACACCAGGTGGACAATGGCAACAGGAGAGTGTGCCAACCACTGGCAAGGGGAAGCTGACTATAACACCAATACACCTACCCCAACAACGCACCTCCAAGAAGCTCCAATTGCCAAGTTGCAACTAACATGAGTTAATGAGTTTATGGGAGACACCTATTCACACCACCACATTCTGACCCTCGCTCCTGTAACCTGATGACCAACCATGATGTAAAATGTAATGCATCAGTTCAATTGTAAGAGTCTCCATAGTTCTTTCAACCTCAGTACTGATCAAACATCCCCATAGTCCAAGGTCTTTTAATGGTTAGCTATAAAATAATAATATTAATAATGTCACACTGCAAAAGATGACATTGGGCATAACAAGGAAGATGGAACCAGTGCAAGATTTAAAACAAACAGGTCAAACATCAAACTCTATAGCTCCAATCCTGATTATTCTAATCAGAGCTGAGTCTCTGCAGTTTCCAGTTCTGCCCCTCCAGCTGGGCTGCTTACGGTCTGGGCAACAAAATATATCCCAACCTGGAAGCTCTCCTTTGTGGCTGTCTCATAGTCCTGGCATTTCAAAAAGTCTTGGGCTCTCTACTGCAATACATGACTCATCCTCATACCTCCACTGGGTCTCCATGTAGGGGCTTCCAAAACCCTGCTTCACATTGTCCATGGCCATTTCCAGAACACAAAACTGGGTTGCAAATCCAGTGACCCTTTTTTACCTGCATTTGTTATATTCCATGGTGCTGGTGGGCCACCAACTCATTAATCCAGGGAAAAATTAAGCCAACTTTGAAAAGCAGGACACTCTTTCAGCATTTAGGTCCTCACTTTCAATAATCAGACTTCTTCCTGCTGTCCCAATGCAGAACAGGTGGCTCAATATCAATAGTAATAATCTCTTAAACAATTGCAGCTGATCAACCTGTTGTCTAGCCAGAGGCTTTCATTTTTTTCCCCCTGTGCCATATCTATCTGCTCACACCAGTCCATTTTTATGCAATGCACCCTTGCATAAGGTCTCAGGATACAGACAGGAAGAATGCAGCAAGTCTCTCACACAAACTGCTTCTAGACCAGTTCTGACAAAGTCCTTTTTTTCCTATGAACTAAACCTCACAGTCCATAGTTTTACTACAATCAAGTATTTTCAACACTGACTGGAATGGTCCATCAAACTCTGTTAACAAAAAAAAAAAAAAAAAAAACAAGATTGATAAACCTCTGGCCAAATTGGTCAAAAGAAAAAAAGACTTCAACCAACAAGACTAGAGATAAAAAAGGAGATATAAAAACAGATACCAATGAAATTGGAAGAATCAATTATAAAGACATATTTTAGAAACCTATATTACACAAAATTGGAAAATCAGGAAGAAATGGATAAATTTCTTGACCCATATGATCCACCAAAGTTAACTTCAGAAGAGATAAAGTATCTGAATGGAGGAACAACATTTCATGAGAGAAAGGAATAATCAAAAGCTTCCCAACTAAGGAAAAAGTCTAGAACCAGATTTATTCACAACTGAATTCCACCATTTTTTTTAATAGAAGGACTGAAATTGTTATTCTCAAATTATTTTACAAAATTAAAAAGGAAGGAATGCTTCCTGATTCCTAATACCAAAACTAGGCAGAGACATAAAAAAATAAAATCACAGACTAATATCCATGATGAACTTCAATACAAAACTTCTCAATAAAGCCAGGCATGGTGGCACACACCTTTAATCCCAGAACTTGGGAGGCAGAGGTAAGAGGATTGCCATGAGTTCAAGGACAGCCTGAGATTACATAGTGAACTCTAGGTCCGCTTGGGCTAGAGAGAGACTCTACCTCAACTACCCCCCCTCAAAAAAAAGTCAAGTCAAATCCAGAGACACATCAAAAGTATCATGCACCATGACCAGATAGGTTTTATTCCAGGTATGCATGGATGATTCAACATATGGCAATCAATAAACATAATACATCACATAAATAGTTCCGAAAAGGCTTTCAACCAAATCAACCTTCTTTCATAATTTAAACACTGGATAGATTAGGGTTGGAGGGATCATATTGCAACATAATAAAGGCAATATACAACAGACCTAAAATACATGTCATGCAACATGAAGCATTTCCACTGTGGCAGTTGGATTCAGGTGTACCTCATAAACTTAGCTGTTCTAAATGCTAGGTTCCCAGCTGATGGAGATTTGGAAATTAATGCCTCCTGAAGGCTGTGTATTGTTAGGAGCGGGCTTATGGATATTATAGCCAGTTTCCCTTTGCTAGTGTTTGGCACACTCTCCTGTTGCTATTGTCCATCTGATGTTGACCAGGAGGTGATGCCCACCTTCTGCTCGTGCCATCATTTTCGCCTGCTGTCATGGAGCTTATCCTTGAGTCTGTAAACCAAAATAAATCTTCCCACAAGCTGCTCTTGGCCAGGTGATTTCTTCCAGCAATGTGAACCTGACTGCCACACCCACTAAAGTCTGGGATAAGACAGGGATTTCTACTTTCCCTAATGCTATTTAGCATACCACTTGAAGACTTAGCTTGAGCAACCAGACCAGAGAAAAAATAAAAGGGATAAAAATTGGAAAGAAGTAAAACTAAGCTTGTTTTCAGATGATATGATTCTATATGTAAGTGATTTGAAAGACCACCAAAATAGTACTAGAGCTTATTACCACTTATAGCAAGGTGGCAGGACATAAAATCAGCACATAAAATGTAAGCAGCCTTTGTATATACCAATAACCAACACACTGAGAAAAAAATTATGGAAACAGTCCCATTTACAATAGACACAAAAAAGTTAAATTATCTTGAAATATCCCTAACAACAGAAGTGAAAGACTTCTACAATGAAAACATTAAAACATTTAAGAAAGAAGTTTAGGGGCTGGAGAGATGGCTCAACATCTAAAGGTACTTGTGTACAAAGCCTCACAACCAGGGTTTGATTTCTCAGTACCCACATAAAGCCACATGCACAAAATACCACATGTGTCTGGAATTTGTTTGCAGAGGCAGGAGGCCCTGGCACACCCATACTCTCCCTCCCTCCCTCCCTCCCTCCCTCCCTCCCTCCCTCCCTCCCTCCCTCCCTCCCTCCCTCCCTCCCTCCTTCCCTCCCTCCCTCCCTCCCTCCCTCCCTCTCTCTCTCTCTATCTCTGTGTCCCTCTGTCTGTCAAATGAATAAATCATTTTTAAAAAGAAATTGAGGAAGACATGAGAAGATGGAAATATCTCCCCTGCTCATAGATTAGAAGAGGTAATATCATCAAAATGGCTATCTTCCAAAAGCAATATATAGATTCAATGTAGTATCATTCTTCTAAGAAATAGGAAAAATGGTCTCAAAATTCATGTAGAAGAACAAATCTCAAGATTCATATAGAAGAACAAAAGGTCTCACAGAACCAAAGGTGTCGTCAGCACACAGAATACTGCTGGTGGTATCAACAATACCTGATTTCAAGATGTACTGCAAAGCCATAGAAATACAAACAGCATGGTACTATCACAAAACAGACACATAGATCAATAGAACATAATATAAGATCTGGATCTAAGTTGTAGTAACTGTAGCCACCTGATTTTTGACAAAGAGTCCAAAAATGCACACTGGAGAAAACACAGCATTTTCAACTAATGGTGCTGAAGAAAAGGGTTAATTACATGTGGAAAAATATAGACCCTTTTCTCTCACCCTGCACAAAAATCAACTCCAAATGGATCAAAACCCTCAATATATGATTTGAATCTATGAAATAATTAGAAAGAAAATTAGGGAGAACATTCCAACATGTAGGCATATAGGAAAAGACTTTCTGAATAAGATTTCACTAGCATCGGGAATAAGATAAGCACTGAATCAAGAATCTCATGAAACTCCAAAGCTATTGTATAGCTAAGTAAATCATCAATAGAATCAACAGATAACTTATTTACCAACTATATATCTAATAGAGGTTTAATATCTAGAATATGCAGAGAACTTAAAAAACAGAGCAATAAAAAAATCAAACCAGTCATAAAATGGGGTAGGGAACTGAACAGAGAGTTCTCAAATGAAGAAATGCAAACATCCAATAACCATCTAAAAAATGTTCAGCACCTCTAGTCATCAGTAAAGTACACATTAAAACTACTTTGAGATATTATCTTACTCTGGTCAGAATGTCATCAAAAAATCAAATGGAAATGAATGCTGGCAAGTGTGAAGGAAAAGGGAACCTCCATTCTCTGTTGATGGGAGTGTAAACTTGTAAAGTTTACATAAAAAAATCAGTTTGGAGCTTCCTTAAAAATCTAAAGATAGGGTTCGAGAGGTGGCTTAGCAGTTAAGCGTTTGCCAGTGAAGCCTAAGGACCCCTGTTTGAGGCTCGATGCCCCAGGACCCACATTAGCCAGATGCCCAAGGGGGCACATGTGTCTGGAGTTAATTTGCAGTGGCTAGAAGCCCTGGCGGGGCCATTCTTTCTCTCTCTCTGCCTCTTTTTCTCTCTCTGTCTGTCAGTCTCAAATAAATAAATAAAAATAAACAAAAAATGTTTTTCTCATTTAAAAACACCTTAAGATAGATATATCATTTGACCCATCTAGATTCTTCCTGGACACATACCCTAAAGACTGTACTCATCACTGTGGAGATAGTTGCTGAGCCATGTTTGTTGCTGCTCTGTTCACAGTAGTTGGGAAATGGAATCAGCCGAGATGCCCATCAACTAATGAACAGATAATAAAGATGTGGTGCATATACATAATGGAAATCTATTCAGCAGTAAGGAAAAAAAATGAAATAGTGAAATTTGCAGGAAAATGGACGGCAAAATTATACTGAGGTAACCTAGGCTCAGAGGACAAACACTTCATGTTCTTTCTCACATGTGGATTGTAACATGGAGCAGTTAGATTTGTTTGTCATGGTAAGCATGAGTAATCCTGGTAAGGAAGCGGGAATAAAGCTTAGAAGGAGGAGGGATAGTAGACAGGAGGTGGAAGGACAGAATACCAGGGTGGAAAGGCTGGATCAAGAAGGGGAGCTACACAAAAATAGTGATTGTATGAAATAGTGCCATAGAACCCTACCTTTTGGTTAACTAATTAAAGATATCATTCTGAGAGAGAGAGAGAATTGCATGTTAATTGACCAATGTTAAAAAGAAACTCCATATTCAAGTATATCATTTGCTTACTTTTAGAGTTTTAGTTTATAAGTCTTGATGTATAGTAAATTATTTTTCATATAAATAAGGCATACCTGCAGACCTCTTTCATACAACATATACCTGAGAATACCCCCTGAGCAGTGGAGGAAGCTTTACTCTAAAACCATAGGCTGTTGCTAGTAAATCCAGTGCCAGAATTGGGTTAGCCCCATAGTAAGCTTAACCCTGTGCTGGCCTCCCTAAATTTAGGGCCTTCCAGAGAATACTCCCTTACAAATCAGAATGTTCACAGCCTGGCAGAGTAATTTTTTTTTCCTCCTTTTCTTCTTTTGAGACAGGGTGTCATATAGCGTAGGTTGGCCTTGAACTTCTACATATCTGAGGATGAACTTGAAGTTCTGATCCTTCTGCCTCCACCCCCCAAGTCTAGGGTTACAGGCATGTCTGTTCCTGCTCTGCCATGAATTTAGCTGCATTTTTCACTGGCTGAATATTAACTTGGTTGTTCTCTTTTCTTGTCTCACACCTGAAAAACAGCAGAAGTAGGCCCTTCCTTAACATCTTTTCAAGGAAAAAACAACTTCTAACAAACTGTTAGGCAGAGCTGCCACACTGGAACTCAGTTCTCTGCTCTGACAGTATGACTAACTTCTCTCTGTGGAAACACAGTTTTTACTTCTGCTTTGAAGTATCAACCTCAATCATGATATTACTGCATATGAGGGAAGACCTCTCTGATGTATTAAAGGCATCTTCATAGTCTGCAAGGTACCAAATCATTTTATCAGGAGACAATCTCAGCATTCAGGAGGCTGAAGCATGAGTTCATGGCCACCTAAGCTATAGGTGACCCTGTCTCTGGAAAAAAATAAATACGCTAATACATAGTTAGATAAGAGGAGTATGTTTACAGAACTAGATATGACTTTTTTCTTTGTGTGTGTGTGTGTGTGTGTGTGTGTGTGTGTGTGTGTGTGTGAGAGAGAGAGAGAGAGAGAGATAAAGATAGAGAGAGAGGGAGGGAGACAGGGTCTCACTCTGTAACCCAGGCTGGCCTCAAACCCCTGACATCCCGCCTTAGCCTAACTAGTTTAGGGATGACAGGCAAATGTCACCACAGATGGGTAAGGTATGGCATTTTAAGTATAGTAGACTTATTAACTATCATGTTAGAATCCTTATTTAGCACTTTGTAGTTATACTGTTAGTTTCTAGCCCAAGATACCATCCTTATTCTCAAGAGACTGGACACGCTGGAAGGGAAGCTGGTTTTGGCTTTTTTCTTTTGGTTTGGTATTTTGCTAAACTCTGGTTTATTTTTCCATTTCTTTTCAGGAGTTGATCAGTGTGAAAAATAAACTCTAAATATATTCAAGTATATAATTTGCTTACTTTTAGAGTTTTAGTCTATAAATCTTTTGATGAATAGTAAAATAATTCTTCATATAAATAAGGCATACCTGCAGACCTCTTTCATACAACATATATCTGAAAATACTTATAAAATTTGTGCATCTCTTGCATTCAATTTTATTTCTGTTATATGAGCTTTATTCATCTGATTGTGGTTGTTAGAATTGCCCCCTGATAGTTTTTCAAAATAACTCACAGTTTCTGGTTGTATTTCTTTTAACCTGTTTAAATCTAAACCAGGGAATTTTCTTAGGACTGGGGGGTTATCACTTGCCTAGCATGTGGAAGACCCTGGGTTCACCCACAGAACCTCACAAAATCTTATTTCATAATTAAAAAAAAAATATCTATTCGAGTGAGCATGAGAGAGAGAGAAAGAGGCAGATAGAGATAGATAGATAGAGAGAAAGAGAGAGAGAGAGAGAGAGAGAGAGAGGGAGAGAATGGGCATGCCAGGGCTTTTAGCTACTGCAAATGAACTACAGATGCATGCAACCACCTTGTGCATTTGGCTTTATGTGGGTACTGGGGAATGGAACTCAGGTCCTTAGGCTTTGCAGGCAAGCACCTTCACCATTGGGTGATCTCTTTAGCCCTTGTTTCATAATTTGATGCATGACTGGTATCTGTTCTCTGAGACCTCAATTAGCTGTGTCTAAGCCAGTGTAGCTGTGGGTCATTCTTAGCACACACATTTACTCTTTACTATGGTGGTACTTGGCTTTCACTATACCAAGATGAGATTGGTGGAATTTAAGTGTTAGAAATTATGGGCTATGGTCTGGAATATGCAAGGCTCTGGGTTATTCCCCAGTAATTGGGGTGGGGGAGGGGGAGAAGATAAAGTAGGAGGAAGAAGGAGGAGAAGAGAGAAGAAAGAGGAGGCCACAATGCATGGTGTTGGGGATAGGGTGGTGGGTGGGTCTTATTTTATTTTGTTTTGTCCATCGTTGGGGCAATTGTTTGCATAGAGATATTTTTGAGTCACAGCTGAACCTGTGGGAGGAAAGATTGGAATCTTCAGTTTCATCTTCAGGGAATCTTGTTGTGAGTTGAGTCATGAAAACTTTAATTATCTAGTGTTAGTTTGAGCTGAGATTTGGAGGCTAGTGACATAATGAGAGCTGGCTGCCCCACTGTCTTTTTTTCCTTTTTAAAATCAATAAGACTCATTGTTTGTCCCTTTGGGTTTGATGGACATGTTGTAATAAGGTCCTGAACTCTTCACTACTCTTTATGGACCTTCTGTCTAAAGGCTTGTTACTGGTATGACCTATATTCATGGAACCACAAACAATGAAGTTAACCATTAACTTTCAAACTTTTATAGGATGAGAATTATATAGACTTCCACTGGTTGCTTAGAAGAAATGAGAAAGACTCAGGTTAGAGGAGATTTCTAAGGAACCAGGAATTGATGGTTAGGCTGCCCTTAGACCAGTAGATAAAGTGCCTTGAACTGACCCAGTGAGATAGCACTGCTTAGCTGACATGCCAGTGTCCCTGAAAACCATCTTGCTTTCTGATGTGGGAGTCACTGAGAAAAGATTCACATTGTGGCAATATCTTGTATTCATTGAATAAAATCCAATGGGTTATCTGGACACTTCACATATGCTGTCTTTATTTAACATTAGGTATCTATTTTCCAGGCCTTGAGAAAGCTGCAAGCTACAGACGATACATTATTTTCTCAAAGAAAACAAAGGACTAAGCAGGAGAACTGAGACCTTGCTCCTTGAATTAATTACTTTGTAGAACTTTCTAATTTTATTATTTACTTATTTAGGGTTTTGTATTTATTTAGGTGCGTGTGTGGGCCTGTGTGCACATGTGTACACATGGTGTGGAGGCCAAAGGTCAATATCAGGTATCTCCTTCAATCACTGTCCACCTTCTTTCTTGAGGCAAGGTCTGTCCCTGAACCTAGAGCTAGCATTCTATGGATTAGACTAGCTAGCCAGCAAGCGCCCGGAGTCTTCCTGTTTCTGCTTCACCAGTGCAGAAACCATCTAGCTTTGTCACACCTGGTTTCTGTGTGAGTCCTGGGGGTGTAAATTCAGATCCTCATGCTTGGTAGTAAGCACGTTGCCAAATGAGTCATCTTCCCAGCCCCTAGTTAGTTTTGAAAGTGTCTTGATTTGTAGCTTAGGTTGTCCTTATATTTGTAATTCTCCAATTACAGATGTGTACCTCCCTGCTCGGCTCTGTGCCTATTATATATATGTTTTGGTGTTGAGTGAATCTAGAGCCTGGTGTATACTGTGTACAAGTATTCTATAGCACTGATCAACATACCTAGCTAGACTCTTCTAATGCTCATCTTTTTCCTCTTGTGTCAGTGTTTTATTTTTGGTGTAAAATGAGAAGCCTGAATATAATATACTTCAATTTTTCTTACCTAGATGTGGTGGCTCATGTATGTAATTCCAGGCAGAGATGGGTGCCAGTTTGAGGCCAGCATAATCAACATAGCATGTTCCAGGCTAGCCAGGTCTGTATGGCGAATTCCAGGGCTACATAGCATAGCTCTTATCTCAAAACAAAACAAAGCAAAACAAAGCAGAAGAAAACAAAACAGTACAATACAACACAATACCAACACATTCAAAGATAATTATTTACCTGACCTGGCAGTTCACACCTGTAATCCTAGCATTTGGAAGGCTACAGCAGGAGGATTGCGGCATATTTGAGACTAACCTGGATTACATAGTGAGTTTCAGACTAGTCTGGGCTACAGAAGGAGATCATCTTAGCAAAACAAACAGACAAACAAAACTCTCACTTTCCTTGTACATTGTGCAGCCTGCCATCCCAGGCAATCAATCTGCTTCAAATCAAATACTTAAAAATCACAACAGCATCTCTCTTCTAGTTTTAATTGAGCAACAAATAGGGCTGTGGGGAAAAGGTGGCTTTCTGAGAAGCTGTTCAATTTAGGTAATGTCTGGGGGCTAATTTTTGAATAGTTTATTCAAACAAAAACAAAACAGCAAGGCTACCCTGTTGGAGGGGTTACTGTGACCTCACAAGGAGTGCTCATGAGATCCTACCAGTAAGTAGCTAGTGGGTCCATTTGGGACCTTCCACAGTTTCCTATTTTATACTTTCTTGTGGATTTCCAGATGCTGCTATGAACCACTGGAACTCAAGTTATATTGGTATTTTTTTTTTCTTTTATGTTTGGAGAGGCTTTTTTTCTATCTTTCTGGTAGAGTAATTATTTTTCAGAATCTGTCCATGGACTGGTTTTATCTGTTGGCCCCAATTTTGAGGTCAGGAAATTGAAACACTGAGATTTAGCATGATCCAGGAGACAGAAGTCACCAAAAGCCACACTCCAGGGTTCCAATCCTGACTTGACTCTCAGTCATGAGGCAGTTCCTGGGAATTGCTTGGAGATCCACATCTCTGAGGCCCAAAATTATGAGATGCATTTGATTCAGTCATTGAATCTGGTTTGACTATGTTTTGAGAAGTTTACTGAGTCTCACCCATGTTATTTTGTATTGTTATTTATACATATCTCAAGACAGAGTCGATGACCAGTAATTCCTTGCAGCCTCTGTAATACAAAGGGTCTGACACAGAGTAGCACCAAAATTTGAGTTGATTTCATTTGTAATTTTATTTTATCTTTAAATGTTTTTATTTTTAATTATTTATTTGAGAGAGAGAATATGGGCATGACAGGGCCTGTAGCCACTGTGAACAAACTCCAGATGCATGTGCCACCTTGTGCATCTGGCTTATGTGAGTCCTGGGGAATTGAGCCTGGATCCTTTGGCTTTGCAGGCAAGTGTCTTAACCGCTAAGCTATCTCTCCAGCCCTTGTTTATAATTTTAAAACCATAAATTTGAGAATTTGAAATATTTCTTTGCTAGTGTTAATCCATACATGACCCAAGCAGAGCCTTCTATTTACTAGGTTAGTATTAGAGCTACAAAAAAGTAGCTTTATGCAGCATTTGAGAGGCTGGGTGAAAATGTGCTCCAAAAATCAATCACTCTATCTATCTATCAATCAATAAATCACTTTATTGTCATGGTGCTTCTGAGTCATCCCAAGGTCACTGCCATCTGAAAAGAGAAGCTTCTTTAACCAAAAAAAGAAAGAGTAGCATTAATATATGGGTATGAACATTAAGAGAAATGCTTTCTGAGTAGTTTGGTGAGCACAGTATATATATTAGCCAGACACCAGCAGATGTTACACCCCTAGAATTCATGACTACTCCTGTTGGAGGTTTTCAGTATCAGGCATGTGTTCCCTCCTATGGAGTGGGCCTCCAGCCAGTTAGAGTGTGGTTGTTTTCTCCCATAACAGACGTGCCACTATCATGCCCGTTGGCTCACTTGGCCTGGCTGGCCAAATTGAAAGCTTACAGTATCCACTGTTGAGTATCTCCACTGGTGATTTCTCTTTCCCATTGAACTGCATACAACATAGCTTTTTTTTTCAGGTTTCTGTCAGGTGGCCTACAGGGAGGAGGTTTTCATCTCAGCTCCAGCAGGATTTCTCAGTGACCTTGCAGCCCAAGTATGTGGAGTCTTCAGCAATAGGGTCTAACCATCTATTGCTGGTGGGAAACCAGGAAGAGCCTTGGCAATGTCTTGGTGGTATCAGTGACCTCCTTGGCCAGAAACTCACTGGAAGGCATCCCATCTTTGGCACTAAAAATTTTCTTGTAATAATCTATGGCTTCTGAGCATAACTAGTTCTTTAAGCTGGCTATTTTCCTGATGCTTAAATTCATTGAAAATAAACATTCATTGAAGATAAATAATTTAATTACTATTTTCATCTTTTTTTATTCTCTCTCTCTCGTGTGTGTGTGTGTGTGTGTGTGTATGCATTCATGTATGTGTTTATGTGTATAAATATGGGAGCATGCATGCTACTATGCACCTCTGGTCAGTGGACAATTTTAGGTGTTGTCCTTTCTCATTGTTGGGACAAAACCCCCAACCAAAAGCAGCTGATGGGAGGAAAGGATTTATTTTGCCTTACAGTCTTGCACTTCGTGATGGCAGGGGAAAGCATGGCATGAGCAGAGGCTAGGCATTGCTCTTTGCAACCATAGGTGGAAAACTGCAGTGAGAGTGAGGCAAGCTTTTGCAAGGAGGAGCTGCCTGTAACACCCCAAAGCCAGCGCCCAACAAGGCTCCACTTCCTAAGTAGCTACCAGCTGAGGATCAAGTATAGGAAACACAGGAGTTTATGGGGGACATCTGATTCAAACTACAATAGCCTTTTTCTTCCACCTTCTTTGAAGCAAGATCTCATTTTCATTGTTCATTGCTGTGTTCACCAGGTAGCTGGTGGGTGAGACTCTCCTGTCTCCATTTCCCTCTCTCGTTGTAGATCTGCTGGCTGCTAGATGCTAGTGCTAACAGTGTCTACTCTCCTAAATAGGTCTGTGAGACTCTCCTGTCTCCATTTCCCTTTCTCGTTGTAGATCTGCTGGCTGCCAGATGCTAGTGCTAACAGTGTCTACTTTCTTAAATAGGTCTGTGAGACTCTCCTGTCTCCATTTCCCTTTCTCGTCGTAGATCTGCTGGCTGCCAGATGCTAGTGCTAACAGTGTCTACTCTCCTAAATAGCTCTTGTGGTTACAAACTCAGGTGTTTGTGCCTGGATGGCAAGGGCTCTATGGAATGAACCATCTCCTCAGTCCAGAAGAGTCTATGTATCCATATACAATTATTATCCTGTTTTGAATGTGTATGGATGTGGGTGCATGTGTGTGCAGGTGTGCATGTACATGTGAACATGCATGTGGAGGCCAGAGGTTAGTATTGGATGTCTTTCTTTCTTTTTTTAAAACTTTTTGTTGTTCATTTATTTATTTATTTGAGAGCAATAGACACCGAGAGAAAGAGAGAGAGAGAGAGAGAGAGAGAGAGAGAGAGAGAGAGAGAGAGAGCGAGAGAGAATGGGCACACCAGGGCCTCCAGCCACTGTAAATGAACTCCAGACACATGTGCCCCTTTGTGCATCTGGCTAATGTGGGTCCTGGGGAATTGAGCCTTGAACCGGGGTCCTTAGGCTTCACAGGTAAGTGCTTACTTAACCTCTAAGCCATCTTTTCAGCCCCTTGGATGTCTTTCTTTAATGCTCCTCACTTTACTTACTGAGGCAGGGGCTCAGCTGATCTCAGAGCTTGCTGATTGGTCTCGTCTAGTTATCCAGCTTGGCTTAGGTGCTGGCATTGCTCTGGACATGGGAACAGGCACTAGGGAGATGAACTCTGGTACCCACACTTGTGCAGCATGCACTTTATTTACTGAACTATCTCCCTAGCAAAATTTCTCACTTCTAAAAATCCATGTATGAGCTGGGTGTGGTGGCACATGCCTTTAATCCCAGAATTTGGGAGGCAGAGGTAAGAGGATCATCATGAGTTTGAGGCTACCCTGAGACTACATAGTGAATTCCAGGTCAGCCTGAGCTACAGTGAGACCCTACCTGAAAAAAAAAAAAAAAAAAAAAACCTAAATAAATCTAAAAAACAACAATCTGTGTGTGTGTGTGTGTGTGTGTGTGTGTGTGTGTGTGTGTGTGTGTGTGTGTGTGTTGGTACACATGGAGGCCAGAGTACAATCTCTCAAGTGTGAATCCTTGGGAAACTGTTTTTTTTTTTTTTTTTTTTGGCATTGGCCTGGGTTTTATGAGGCTAGACTGGCTGACAAGTGAGCTCCAAGGGAGCACCTGTTTTTGTCTTCCTAACACTGGGATTTCAGATGCACACCATCATGTCTGACATTTTACATGGGTAATGGTGATCAAACTTGGGTCTTCATGCTTGTGAGGTAAGCAGTCTACACACTGAGCTATCGCCCCAGAGACAGCCAAATTGGCACCTGTGGGAGAGAACTTTGATGATCTTGTTATCATGGAGATGTTTTGTTTTTTTTTTTTACAGTTTTGGTTGTTAAGTCCTAGGTCATTTCTACCCATAGATTAGAGCAAATCGGCTTATTGATGAATTTATTTTTTTTTTTCCTTGAGGTAGGGTCTCACTCTGGTCCAAGCTGAGCTGGGATTGACTATGTAGTCTCAGGGTGGCCTCGAACTCTTGGTGATCCTCCCACCTCTGCCTCCCAAGTGCTGGGATTAAAGGCGTGCACCAGGCTGGAGAGATGGCTTAGTGGTTAAGCACTTGCCTGTGAAGCCTAAGGACTCTGGTTCAAGGCTCAATTCCCCAGGACCCACGTTAGCCAGATGCACAAGGGGGCACATGCGTCTGGAGTTTGTTTGCAGTGGCTGGAAGCCCTGGCGTGCCCATTCTCTCTCTCTCTTTCTCCCTCCTTCTCTCTACCACTCTCTAATAAATAAAAATAAACAAACAAACAACAACAACAACAAAAAAGGCGTGCACTACTACACCTGTCCACGGGCTTGTTTTTTTTTTTTTGTGCTGGCTAGCCACCAGATGAACCATTCAGCTGGATTTTCTCTTGCTGCTTGCCTCTTTCTGAAATATGCTTTCAAAAACATCCCTGTTCTTCTCAGTTTGGAGTTTGTGTTCATTTCAGTGTTTTCCAATTTACTTTTAAAAACAATTTTATTTATTTATTTTCAGAAAGAATGAGAGAGAAAGAACAAGAGTTAAAGAATGGGTACACTGGGGCTTCCAGACACATGTACCACTTTGTGCATCTGGCTTTATCTGCCTACTGGGGGATCAAACTCAGGCTGTCAGATTTTTTAAGCAAGTGCTTTTAACTGCTGAGCCATCTCCCTCACCTGAGTTTTCCCATTTAAACTGGTTTGAATGGACCCATCTTTGGAGACTAACTAGGACCATACATGAAAGAAGGAAGGCCATCTCTCCAGTCCTCTCTCAGGTATTTTTAAGTCAGCATGGGACTCAAGTAAGCTAACAGGCAGTTAATCAGCAGCAAGAGCAGTCACAGGGAGTGGAATGCAGACACACCAAGATCTCCCAGCTAGAAGTCTCCTCCCCTTCTTCATAGCACTTTTCACCTTCTGATCTGTAGAAGTTATGTGTATGTGTCTTTTTTTTCCCCAACTTTGAAGCATGGTCTCACACTTTAGTCTAAGATGGCCTTAAAGTCACGGTAATTCTCCTGCGTCAGCCTCCCCAGTATTGGGATTGCAGGTATGAGCCACCATGCCCAGCCGTATGTCTTATCTTCTGTGACATAATAACAGGTCTTTGAAAGAAAGGGAAAGGATTTTTTTTCTATCCCTGTGTTCTCCATTGCCACCAATTTAGTTACTCCTGAATGACAACCACTTGATAGATGCTGAGAACAAAACTGTAGTCACTCACTCATTGATGTTTGCTTCATCCCACCAAAACATGGTCAGCCTTCTGATCTTTGGACTTTGCATCCATGGATTCAACCAAACTCAGACTTAAAATATTTAAAAACAAATATTGGGACTGGGGAGATGGGTCAGCAGTTAAAAGCACTCACTTATGAAGCCTGCTGGCCAAGGATCAATTCCCCAGTACCCACATAAAGCCAGATGAACAAAGTGGCACATTCATCTGGAGCTCATTTGCAGTGCCATGAAGCTCTAGAGTGCCCATTCTCTCTCTTTCTCAAATAAATATATACAACATATTAAAAAAATATATCCTTATACTAAATATGTACAATCTTTCTGTCTCATTTCTCAATAATCAAAACAACATAATAGTCATTTACACAACACTTGTAGTATTAGGTATTAAAAGTAATCTACAGTAGTATATTAGAGGATACAGAGGCCATATGCAGACAGTATGCCATTTTATATATAGGACTTGAATCTCTGTGGGCTTTGGTCTCTGTGAGGGCTTCTGGATCCTATGTCTCAGGGAAATTAGGTGATAATAGTATTACAGCCAGGCGTGGTGGCACACGCCTTTAATCCCAGCACTCGGGAGGCAGAGGTAGGAGGATTGCCGTGAGTTTGAGGCCACCCTGAGACTCCATAGTGAATTCCAGGTCAGCCTGGGCTGGAGTAAGACCCTATCTTGAAAAACCAAAAAAAAAAAAAAAAAAAAAAATAGTATTACAAAATTGAATCCCAGATTCCTATTACAATATCATAAGAGAAAAGAATGTAGCACACATAACCCCACCAGTATAAGTCATTCATTCATTAATGAGTTAATATTCATCAGTTAATGGATAGAATTTTAAAAAGTATTTGTATTAGTTTCTTTGTTATTGTGACAAAATACCTTACAAGAAGCAACTTAAGAGAGGAAAAAGTCATTGTTGCTTACAGTTCAAGTGAAAGCGAGATGGCAGGAACATGAAGCAGCTGGTCACATTCAATCTGCAGTCAAGAGGCAGAGAGCAGTGAATGCTGATGCTCAATTTGCTTTCTCTTTTTTATTCACCCCAGCCTGAAGAATGTTCCATCCATAGTTAGTATGGGTCTTCTTACCTCAATTAACTTATTCTAGAAAATCCCTCATAGTCATACATGGTGATTCTAAATCCATCAAGTGAATAATCAAGATCAACCATCACAACTCCACCCCTTGTGAACTGGACATGTAAACATATCACTTTGAAGCCATAACTGTCTACCCATTTTCACCATAGGCTCATGCCATTTCAAAATACAAAATGCATTCAGTTAAACTTCAAAAGTCCCCATAGTCTTTAATAGTTCCAACATTGTCCCAACATCCAAAGTCCAAAGTCTCTTCTGAGACTCAAAGTAGTTGCTTAACTGAGAGCCTCTATAAAATTAGCAAACAAGTTACATACTTCCAATATACACTGACAGAGTAAACATTCCCATGCCAAAAGGGAGGGACGAGGGCATAGCAAGGAAAGATCTGACCAAATCATGGATGTAACCCAGCAGGTGAACATCAAATCTTGAAGCTCCCTGTTTGGCACCTGGGGATCAATGATGGGATCACCTGGATTTTGAAGAGCTTGGGTACTTCACCTCTCCAGCTAAGCTGTCTGCAACACATATTACCTCTTTCTTGGGCCAACTCTAGTCCATCTCTGCAACTTTCCTCAGTAGACATCCCATGATTCTAGAATCTCCAAAATCCTTGGTTCTTCATTACAACTTAGTCCTCACTTTCACAACTTTACAGTTGCTTCTTAGGGCCTCCTTGAAGGGATTCCAGTCCTGCCACACACTGCCTAGTTCACTGGGACCATTGTTCAAGACTTCTCAACCCCCTCAGTCTTACATCCTCCATGCCTACAAAATCATTAATTATCACATGCACAATCCTGTAAAGTTCTGCTGCCAGCTTGAGGTATAGTCTGAATTCCTTGGATCACAGTTGCTTCGGTGTCTCTGTGTCTCCTAGGTTGCTCTCAGAAAATCACTTTCATAAGCAGTTTATGTATTAATTTTTTAAGCAGAGAACCTTTTCAGTGGCATTCTCAGTTTAGGCAAATAGCAGCAGGAGAGTGAGCCAATTTCTAGTAAAGGGCAGCTGGCTATCACAACCCTCAGCCCTCCCTAAACAACACTCTTCCAGCAAGGTTCTACCTCCTAAAATGCCATCAGCTGGGAACCAAATATTCAAATTACACAAGTTTGTGGAGAACACCTAATTCAAACCACCACAGTTGTGACAAAATTCCTGACAAGAAGCAACTTGAGAGTGGAAGGGTGGAAGGGTTTATTTTGGCTTATAGTTCAAGGGGATATAGTCCATTATGGAGGGTAAAAGCATGGTGACGTGAGCATGAAAATAGCTAGTCACATTCAATCAATCCTTCAGAAGGTAGAGAGGGATGAATGATAGCACTTAGCTCAGTATCATATAGTCAGGGATCCCCAGGGAATGGAATGGAGTGCTGCCTACAGTTCGGATGGGTCTTCCCTCTTCAACTAATCCAAGCTAGAAACTCCCTCACAGATATACCCGGATGTTTTGTTTCCATGGTGATTTTAAATCCCATCAAGTTGACAATCAGATTCGCTGTGACAGTATTGATGCAACACTGGGTTAAGCATGAGGGTCTTCCTGTAGACTCCATGCGCAGTCTCTTCCCCAGTGAAGCCCAGAACCCAAGGAGACAGTGAACCAATACATTTTGAAATGATGGTTGCATTCACTCTCCCCCTTTTTTTTTTTTTTAATTTTTATTTATTTATTTGAGAGCGACAGACACAGAGAGAAGGTCAGAGAGAGGGAGAGAGAGAGAATGGGTGCGCTAGGGCTTCCAGCCTCTGCAAACGAACTCCAGACGCGTGCGCCCCCTTGTGCATCTGGCTTAACGTGGGACCTGGGGAACTGAGCCTCGAACCGGGGTCCTTAGGCTTCACAGGCAAGCGCTTAACCGCTAAGCCATCTCTCCAGCCCCACTCTCCCCTTTTATCCCACTGATCCAAAGCTATCCTGGACCTCTAAGAGTCATTGATTCTTCTGATCAGGAAGGAGGAAGGGACCAGAATAGATATATAGGAGAGAAAGTTAGAGGAGTATTTGTGGGAAGTACAAACTTGAGAGACAGATAGCCGTTGAGGCCCTTACTATCTCATTGATTTTGTCCACAGTACTGAAGTCTAATGAGTGCAGCTAGTTTTGGAATCCCCAGAGAACTGACATGATATAAATCAGAAATGGTTTTCTTTTCTTTATACCCACTCCTTTAGGTTTCCATCCTGCTGCCTGCCTGAGGAACTTCAGGCAGTAAGAAGCAACCCTTTTCAATTTTATTAATGCACATTTCATGACCTAGACCAAAATGTTAATGTAGTTCTTCTGAGGATGGCTTATACATTGAAGATTGTCCTAGAGCTCTCGAGAAGCACAACAGTCTTTCCTGAGTAAAATGTTAGTGTACTATGTCAAATTTGGCTCAACTATGAATAATGATGACCCAGAATAACAGTGGCTTCAAGCAGACAGAAAGCTGCGTTTCTCTCACACCAATGTGGGTAATACAGGTCTGATATGAAAGCCACAGAGTTCTTGTTTCTCTCAGGAAGAGCTTTGACTCCAGGGTCCAAGATACCATGTCAGTTTTGACCAGCATGATCACATTCCACTCAGTAGACAAGTCAGGGTTGCCAGTATGGCTTCATCTTGGAGTTACATACTTCTGCTCATGGCCCACTGGGTCAGATTTGAAATGTGCTCACCTGATGGCAAAAGTAGATAGGAAACATGGCTATCGTTACAATGAAGATGTATGCAATTAAAGGTGGTGGTTTCACTTACAGTGGGAAGATAGAAAGGATGTTTGGGGGCATCTGGCAGTTTCTGACATACTGGACCAATTGCAAAGATCCTCCCTACAATTGTAACAAAATATAGCTATGCTGTGGAGACTCAATTGTCATTTAACAGCGCACTAGGTTTCATCAGATCTAAGCCAGTCTCATATAAGCCAGTGTACTGTTTGAAGTATATGGTGATAAGTGGTTGGTAGCTTTTGATAGTGAAGCAGAGATTAATTAGTGAATTAGTAATATTAACTTAAGACTTACATTGGCTCCACATATTAACTATTCCAAAGCATTTCTTTCTACTTGCTTGTGTATTTTGAGACAGGGTCTCATGTAGCCAGGCCGGCCTTGAACTTGCTATATAACTGAGACTGGCTTTGAACTCCTAATCAACCTGTCTCTACCTCTGAAATGTTGGGATTATAGGTCTACACATGTTTCTACCTCCTAAATGCTGGGATCATAGGTATGCACAACCACACCAAACTCCAAAGCATTTTAGTTTTTAAATTTGATGCTACCCTCTATAATTTCAGGTTTCTACTGGAATGATCAAAGCAACTGGAGTTTGATAAAAATGACACAGGTAGGTATGTGGAGTAGTGTTGATTTGATCCTAAGACTGTGGTAAATAGCTGTCATGGTGTTTTTGAAATGGGAGCTAAAGTTCTTTGAGCGTATATTTGTTTTACATTGAAGATGACTTTCACATCTTGAGGATGAGCAGCTCAAGTGTGAGAAGACAATCAGTGTAGCAAAAGGATTAGTTTTTTTTTTTTTTTTTTTTTTTTTTAAGGTAGGGTCTCACTCTAGCCCAGGCTGACTTGGAATTCACTATTTAGTCTCAGGGTGGCCTCAAACTCATGGCGATCCTCTTACCTCTGCCTCCTGAGTGCTGAGATTAAAGGAGTGCACCACCATGCCCGGCTTAAAAGGATTAGTATTCTCTGCATGGGTGTGGTAAAATGTGGCAGCCACTAATTATTATACTAGTCATTATCTATGTGTATATTTATGTATACACATGTGTCACACTATGTAGTTTAGACTGGCCTGAAACTCACCATGCTCTTGCCTCACCCTTTCCAGTGCAGTGAGTGTTTCATCACATCATGCAAACTAGGCTGGTTTTGAATTTGAAGTGAGCCTCCTGCCTCTGGTCTCTGAGTGCTAGGATTACAAGCATGCGCCATCATGCCAGCTTTGTTTTTAAATCTTATTATGAGCTATTGTTAATGAGATACTATTACCATTCTTTGTTTGACATCTATACTCATTTTCCTCTACTCTGGATTTTTTATTATACAGTAGTATATTTTAGGTTTTTTGGTATAGTTATTTGTTCTTTCATATTTTCTTAAAAACATTTTTATTTGTTTATTAACAAGCAGGGAGAGAGAGAGAGAAAGAGAGAGAGAGAGAGAGAGAGAGAGAGAGAGAGAGAGAGAGAGAATGGGTGCATCAGGGCCTCTTGCTACTGTGAATGAATTCCATATGTATGTACCACTTTGTGCATCTGGCTTTACCTAGGTGTTGGGAATTGAACCTGATCCATCAGGCTTTGCAAGAAAGCACCTTTAGTTGTTGAGCCATCTCTTCAGTCCTAATACTTTCTTATATTATGACATGTCTGAAGAGGCTGTTACCAATCTTCTAAGATGCATTTGGCTTTCTGTTTTCTTACTCTTTTTCCTTTCCTTTCTTTTTCTTTCTTCCTTGCTTCCTTCCTTCCTTCCTTCCCCCACCTCTCTCCCTCCCTCCCTCCCTCCCTCCCTTCCCTCCCCTCCCCTCCCCCCTTCCCCTCCCCTCCCCTCCCCCCTTCCCCTCCCCTCCTCTCCCCCCTTCCCCTCCCCTCCCCTCCCCTCCCCTCCCCTCCCCTCCCCTCCCCTCCCCTCCCCTCCCCTCCCCCTTCCCCTCCCCTCCCCTCCCCCCCCCTCCCCTCCCCTCCCCTCCCCTCCCCTCCCCTCCCCTCCCCTCCCCTCCCCTCCCCTCCCCTCCCCTCCCCTCCCCTCCCCTCCCCTCCCCTCCCCTCCCTCCCTCCCTCCCTCCCTCCCTCCCTCCCTCCCTCCCTCCCTCCCTCCTTTCTTTCTTTCTTTCTTTCTTTCTTTCTTTCTTTCTTTCTTTCTTTCTTTCTTTCTTTCTTTCTCTCTAGCCCAGTCTGACCTGGATCTCACTCTGCAGCCCTAGGCTGGCCTTGAGTTCACAGCGATCCTCCACTTCTGCCTCCAGAGTATTGGGATGAAAGGAGTTGGCGCTATGCCCTCCTGGCTGCTATTTCTTTCTCTTTGAGAAAAGAGACTCCCTCCCTGTGCCCGATGATAACCTTAAACTCCTTATCCTCCTGCTTCCACCTCTTACTTGCTGGGTTATAGGTGTAGGTCACCATGCCTGCCAATTTTAAAGGATTCTATTTTGGTGTTTGATTTCACATATAAGCATAAATTATTGACGTTTTCCTACCCACATAATTATTTAGATGTTGAAATATCATTTAAAAGCTAAATAAAAATTTTAAAAAATATTGAAAAGCTACCTTCCAGGCTGGAGAGATGATTTAATTGTTAAGTGCATTTCCTGCCCAAGCATGAGGGCCCGAGGGAGCCTGAAACCAACCAAATTTGAGTCTCCAGGTCCCATGTAAACAGTTGGCTGCGGCCACATGCACCTGTGACCCCAGTTCTGCAAAGGGAAGCTGTGACCAGGTAATCCTGTGGGCTTGGAAAAAACAAACTAACAAACTTTGATATGATAAAGAGACTCAAAATAAGGGCAATGGAAAGGAACACCCAACGTCCTGCTCTGGCCACTTCAGGAGAGCATCACCACCAGCTGCAGTGGGGTGAGCAGTGGTGTGCGCAAGGGGACATACATGTGCATACACCACACACACACACACACAAAACACACACCACATTCTACACAAATGCACAAAATAAATAAAAAGATAAAAGTAAGGCCGAAGAGATGGATCAACAGTTAAAAACACTTGCTTGCAAAGTCTGCCAGCCTGGGTTCAAGTCATTCACATAAAGCTGGATGGGCATTTGTTTGCAGCGGCAAGAGACCCCCATATGTCCATACATATGCACATGTGTGCATGTGTGCACACACACAAATAAATAAAAATAAATATTAAATGATATCCCAGGCATGGTGTTGCACATCTTTAGTCCCAGCACTCAGAGGAATGAGGTAGGAGAACCAAAGTGAGTTCAAGACCAGCCTGGACTACAGAGTGAGATCCAGGTCAGCCTGAACTAGAGTAAGACCCTGCCTAAAAAAAAAAAAAAAAAAGCAGAGTGTTGTGACTCACACTTGTAATCTTAGTGTTTGGGAGGCTTGAGGCAGGAGGATCATTGTGTGTTTGGGGCCAACCTGGGCTACAGAATGAAATCCCATCTCAAAATCAAACAAGCAAAGAAGCAAACAAAAACCTCTCTTTTTCTGTTTTGTGACAACCTGTTTTCCACACATTACTTTCTATTATGCAACTTCTCCTTCCATTCAGTAAGGAGAGGTGATTTGGCTGTTTTCTTTGAGGATATTGGAACAAATGTGTCCTGGAATTTTCACAGTCCTGGGAGAGTCCGACATTTACAAAGAAGCTTGGCAATCATGCTGTGCCACAAGGTAATTGCGGGTAGTGCACCGAGGTTGGTCGTACTCAAAGCTGTAAATCTTATCTTAGTAAATAAAATAAAGCTGGCTAATGATCGCCAACCACATTTTCTTTTCTTCTAAGAAATGAGCTTGAAAAAGAAGAGGGGCTTCTTACAACAGCACTAAAACAGCTTTTAAGCAGAAAACAGCCTTCTGTCTACCAAATCAATGATCCTCAATACATAAAACACCTTTTTAGTTCAGCCCTTTTATGTTACAGTTGTTTCCACATCTTTGGAATACTATGAGAGATAATACCTAAAACATATTTGATTGCACCAATATAGTCTAAAAGTACTTTCTTTTCTAGAAGAGCCAGGGGTAGCTTTCATTAAAACATGTCAAGGCAGGCTAGTTTTATTGGACATAGGTGAGTGCTACAAATGTGTTTGTCACATATATTTCCAACAATCTGTGGGAGTTGTTGGGTGTGGAGTTGGAGGAGGCAACCTGGCTATGCAGGGGACTTAATCATCTAGTGAAGGTGGAATATGCAGGTTTAGGTCTTGACTGAAAAGCTTTGCTTGGAGGTAAGCCTGGATTAGTCCCAGTGAACAGACAAGACTCAGCTTTATGGTTCTGTTCCACTTCAGTGGAAGCATTAAAGATGATCTTTAAAGTCTTCTGAGCCTACCTCCTTTCCTTATGGTGAAATACCATGGGCTCAGGTAAATGCAATTGAGTTTAAATGCAAAGAATTTAGTGAGCTGCATTTCCATGCAGTGAACTACACTTTCCCTGGGGCAGAAAAAGGAGCCATTGTGTTTTAGGTGTTTATAACCCAGTGAGAGAGACAAGATCAGCTCATGGGGAAAATTTAACTAGCAGCATAAAAAAAAAAAAACAAAACAAACCAGTATTTAAACTGGGGTGAGTGATGGTGCTGTCAGAGTGAGAGTTTAGGCGGTGGGGAGGGGAGAAGTATGGTTTGGAGGAGTCAGGATCAGCTCAGAGGGAGAAGTGATCTGGAAGGATAGATGGATGGAGAGAAGGGAAGAATGGAGAATAAAAGCACTTGAAAGGATAGACTGTGCAGAAGAAAGTAATTAGATAAGGTGGGCTGGAAGAAAGGATTGGTGGGAGAAGCTATATGATTCTGAGCAGCATTCATGGCCAAACAATCTAATGCTAGAATAATTAAAAGCTACGGGTATTTCATTAATCTTACTTGACAGCTCTTTGAATTTGAAAGCTCAATTTCATTGTAGATTTGTTGTTATTTTGTCCTTGTGTTTTTCTTGAGTGTCATTTGGATTTGTAAGATCACACAAAAAGGGAGGCACTGATGATCCTTAGGGCAACAAAACTATCCTGTATGATGCTAGGATGGCAACTCACCATACATTTGTCCAGCCCACAAACTGTGCAATAATGGACACAAGTCTAGGAATTGTAGGTGACAATGGTGTGTGAATGTAACACCAGTTGTAACAAATGGACCACAGTGGTAAGGGATTTGATAATTGAAGAAACTGTACTTGTGTGGGGCTGGAAGGCTATGAGAAATCTATCTTCTGCTATGAACTTAAAACTCTTCTGAGAAAATAAAATCTATTAAAGAAATGACAAGGAATAGAAAGACATATACTGCATGATCTCACTCATGTGGAATATTAAACAAAAATGGGCTGGAAAGATGGCTCAGTGGTTGAAAGTGTTTGTTTGTAAAGCCTGCTGGCTCAGGTTTAATTCCCAAGGCACCCAAGGAGGCCAGACACAAAAAGTGACACAAAAGCCAGGAGTGGCGGCGCTCGCCTTTAATCCCAGCATGTGGAAGGCAGGGGTAGGAGGATCGCCATGAGTTTAAGGCCACTCTGAGACTACATAGTGAATCCCAGGTCAGCCTGAGCTAGAGTGAGACCCTACCCCCAAAAAACAAAAAACAAAACAAACACCCCCTCCCCCGTGATACAAGCATCTAGGGTTCATTTGCAATGGCAAGAGACCCTGGCAAATCTCATCTATGCAAATAAATAAATAAATAAGTAAATAAATAAATAAATATTAAGCAAAAACAGGGCTGGAGGGATGGCTTAGTGGTTAAGGTGTTTGCCTGAAAAGCCAAAGGACCCAAGTTTGATTCCCCAGGACCCACATTATCCAGATGCACAAGGGGGCGCACGTTCTGGAGTTTGTTTGCAGTGGCTGGCAGCCCTGGTGTGCCCATTATCTCACGCTCTCTCCCTCTTTCTCTGTCAAATAAATAAGTAAATAAAATACTAAAAAATTATAGAAGTTGGAAGTAAAATAGGAGTTATCAAAACCTGGGGAGAGTAGCAGGAAGGGAGTGATGGGGAGAGATTGATCAAGAGACATTGTGTTTTAGTTAAATAGAAGATATAAGTGGGCTGGAGAGATTGCTCAGTGGTAAAAGGTGATTGCTTGAAAAGCCTGCAAGTCCATTTTCAATTCCCAAGGCACCTATATATGCCAGATGTAGGCACTGGTTGGCAGTGACAAGAGGCCCTGGCTTGCCCATATACACACATCTATAAATAACTAAAAAAAAGTTCCGGTATGTATTACACGGTAGGGTGAATGTGTAGTGAAAATGCATTGTGTATTTCACAAAGATAGATGAGATTCTGAATGTTTTCACCATAAAGATATGTTTAGTAGAATAGAGAACTCAAAGCAAGAAAAACCTATATAACTACTGCCACCTATTCTTTGACAAAAATTTGTCAGAAATGCACAGTGGGGGGAGGTAATATGATGGAGAATGGAATTTCAAATGGGAAAGTGTGGGGGTGGGGAGGGAGGGAATTACCATGGGATATATTTTATAATCATGGAAAATGTTAATAAAAATTAAAAAAAAAAGAAATACACAGTGGAAGTCAGGTATGTTGATGCATACCTGCTGTCCCAGAACTTGGGGAGCGGAGGCAGGAGGATCACTATAAGTTCCAGGTCAGCCTCTGCTAGAGTGAGACCCTACTTAAAAAGAAAATTAGAGAAAGGATGGCCTCCTTAGCAAAATTATGGTTGGACACCTGGATATTCACATACAGAAAAATAAAACTAGATCTTTCATACTATAACAATATGAGTTCAAAATGTATCAAAGACCTGAAATTCTGAAACTGTTAGCAGAAAGCAGGGAAAACACTTCAAGATGCAGATATAGACAATGATTTTATGAAAAGGAACCAAGCATAGAAAATAATCTCAAGAATTAAGAAATGGAATCAGTTGAAATAAAAAGCTTTTACACAATAGTCACATAATTAATCACATGGCAAACATTGCTTAGAGAATGGGAGATAATCTTTACCCACTATACATCTGCCAGGGAATTAATATGTATAATCTGTAAGGAACTTTAAAAATTAAACACCGGGCTGGAGAGATGGCTTAGCGGTTAAGCGCTTGCCTGTGAAGCCTAAGGACCCGGGTTCCAGGCTCGGTTCCCCAGGTCCCATGTTAGCCAGATGCACAAGGGGGCGCACGCGTCTGGAGTTCGTTTGCAGAGGCTGGAAGCCCTGGCGCGCCCATTCTCTCTCTCTCCCTCTATCTGTCTTTCTCTCTGTGTCTGTTGCTCTCAAATAAATAAAAAATTTAAAAAAAATTAAACACCAACTAATCAAATCATTCAATGAATAAATGAGCAAATGAGTTGAATAGGTAGTTTTCAAAAGAAGAAATACAAAATGGCCAATTAATATTTAAATACTTTCAAAATTCTTAGTCATTAAGGAAATTAAAAGTAAAATTGAATCGAGACTCCATTTCATTCCCATCAGAGTGACTAGCACCAAGAAACCAAATAACAACCAGTGCTGGTGAGACTATGGAGAGAGGGGAACCTTATATACTGCTAGTGGGAGTGTAAACTGGTATAGACTCCATGGAAGTATTAATGTTTCTCAAAAACCTAAAAATAGAACTTCTAGATTACCCAGCTGTTCCACTCCTGGGACTATTCCCAAAGGAATTCAAGTCAGCATTCCACAGAACACCTGCATATTCATGTTTATTGCTGCAGTCTTCACAACAGCTGAGATAGGGAACCAGCCTAGATGTCTGGCCACCGAGGAATGGTTAGGAAAATGTAGTGCAGTGTTTTACTCAATAGTAAAGAAGACTGAAATTATGGGAAAATGGATGGATTTTCATGTTAAGCAAAATATGCCAGAATCTGAAAAACAACTATTTTTAATTCATCTAAGGAGTCTATATTTAGAAAGATAAGTAGATGATAGATAGATAGATAGATAGATAGATAGATAGATAGATAGATAGATATAACATTATAGGAGAGAGTAGAGGAGGAGGTCTGAAGGGAGAGAGGGAAGAGAACAAGAAAGAGTAATGGAGCAAAGAAAGAATAAGATGAAGGCAGGTGCGGTGGCTCATGCTATCACGCCAGCACTCCAGGGACTGAGGTAGGAAGTCAGCACACACACACACAGAGAGAGAGAGAGAGAGAGACCATGTTTTCTCCCATATGTAGAATTTGGATTTAAGTGTATATAATGTGTGTGTGTGTATATATATACACACACACACATGAACATATATATATATATATATATATATATATATATATATATATATATATATACACACACACACACATATGTATGTGACAAGAAAGCAGAAAATGTACAAGGCGACCATTTAGGGGAGAAAGAGGGAAGGGGAAAGGGGGAGCATGGGGGAATGCAAGTAAAAGCAAGTTACAATGATGCATGTGTATGAACAAAATCTCTTAATGAACTCCATTATTTTGTATGCTAACTAAAACAATTAATAATAAAAGAGACTATACGTGTTCAAGGAGATGTCTATGTTCACTGTGACTTAAACACTGCCTAGTGCATGTATCAGAATATCACATGCTGCCCCTTAAGTATGTGCACTTTTTGTGTGTAAGTTACAAATGAGTATGATATGAATATCTGAAAAGTGACCAAGTGTTGTGGTTCATGCTTGTAATCCTGGCACTTGGCAGGCTGAAATAGGAGGATCACTTCAAGTTTGAGGCCAGCTTTGTCTACATAGTGACTTCTAGGCTAGCCAGGGCTACACAGTAAGAACTTGTATCAAATAAATGAAAAAATAAATTATAAAACCTAAAATAATATAAGACCCAAGTAAGCCAGATGTACAAGGTGGCACATGTGTCTGGAGTTTGTTTGCAGTAGCTAGAGGCCCTGACATGCCTATTCTCTATCTATCCTCCTCTCTGTCTTTCAAATAAATAAACAAATAAAATAAATATTTTTTAAAGTGGAAATTTAGGCCTGGGGAGATGACAGTAAATGAGGTGTTTGCCGCTCAAGCGTGAGTACAGAATTTGATCTTCAGACCCTATGTTAAAAACAAGAAGCTGTAATCCCAGCACTCTGATAGCAGGAAGGGAAGGGAGACAGGAGATTTCCTGGAAGTTCTCAGCAACACAGCCGAGAGAAACCCTGCCTCCAGTGAGGCAGACCCATGAGGAGGGACCCAAAGCTGTCCTCTGATTTCCACACTTTCCATATTGTGGTAGTGCATGCCCACACTCACACATATATATGCACAAATAGATGATTTTTTTAAAAAATTGAAAATTGATACAAAAGTGAAATTGTTATTTCTGTCAACAGCCAGCAGATTACATGAAAGAAAATTACATGAAAGAAAGCTTTGGTTATTTTTTTCTTTCATACACTTTGTGGGGGGCGGTATGTATTTATTTACATGCATAGGTATATATATTTAAATGTGCTTTTTATTTGTGGTGCTGCAGATTGAACCTAGGGTTTCCTGCATGCATGTTAGGCAAGTATGCCACACCAAATCCTGTACCGTCCCTTTCTTTCTCCTGTCAGGAACAGTTCTTCACCTCACAGAACATTTTTTTTTTCAAAAGTTTTATTTATTATTTATTCATTTACTTATTTGTTGTGTGTTTGTGTGTATGTATGGGCACATGCTCCATGGCACACATATGGAGGCCAGAGGACAACGCTGAGCTGTTTGAGCACCACCTTCTTTGAGACAGGGTCTCTCGAAGCCTGCAAATGATGGCTCGTGAGCTTTGCAGTCTCCTGGTTCGGCCTTCTTTCCATGTGGTAGCTGAGCCACTTTGCATCTGCTTCACATGGATGGTGGAGAATTGAACCTGGGCCAGCAGGCTTTGCAAGTAGGTGACTTTAACGGCTGAGCCATCTCCCCCAAGTCCTCATGGAACATTCCTAGTAACCATGATATATTTCTATATATTTTGTCCTGGGTTAAATCCAGGCTTTAGTATACCACTGAATTATACTCGTTATTACTTTTAGAGGGCTGATTATTATCTCATAATATCAAACTGAAACTATTTTTATTTTGAGGCAGGGTCTTCCTGAGGAGCCTGGGCTGATCTGGAACTCACTATATAGCACAAGCTGGCCTGGAGCTTGTGGTATGCGGCGAACCCCTGACCAGCAGGAGAAGAACAACCAGCAAACGAAGATCCTTCTTGATCACACTTTATTGGAGAGCCTCTTTGTTAACAGGAAAGCTGATGGCGAGGGGCGAGGAGGGTAGGATTACAGCTGCTTTTATAGGGCCGAGCACTACGGGGCGTCTGCTGATTGGCTGCCAAAGCTCACCCGCCACCAGGAGCCATGGGATAGGCTTAAGACAAGATGCGTCAAGCGCATGTGCAACCTCAAGCGAGGTTGGCGCCAAGGCGCTGCTTAAATAAGGAATTGTTTACCTCAAGACTGGCAGGAAGCCAGCGCTATCTTGTAATGGCGTCTGCATTGGCTCCCTACAGTTCCCCCTTTTTTATTAACTTATGGCATAGCTCAGGAAAAATAGCCACCTTCCCGATCAGGTCTGCACCTCATGATGTGTTGACCGATCAAGGGAAGAAGTTCAACCTCCCCTTCCTCAGTGCAATGGGACAGATCCCCTGAGAGTGCAAAGGCGGCAGTCAAACGAAAGCTACCAGATCCCTGCCCATCCTCGTGCAATGGGTACTCTGAGACCCTGAGGGTGCAAGGGCCAGGGGAGCTATTTGCCTTTTAAAGCTGATAGCCAAATTTGGGGGGAGGAACCACTTTCCAAGGCAGCGAGCGCTTGAGAAATGACCATCTTGTCCCTCCTGGTCTGGGCTCGCAAGCGGCAAACCAGCCAGAGGCAAAGTACGCATCCTCCCAAGCAGCACACCAGGAACATTCCCACTCCTACCCATTCCTTAAAATAAGAGAACACTCTTTAGATGGGAACTTAGGGCTGTCTGAGTCTCCAGGGCCATGGTAGTGGAGGAGGCCAAACTATTCAAAGTTTTAGCAGTCTGTACTGAAGTGGCCATGGCCACACCGGCTGCTGTGGCAGCAGCTGCTATTGCGGCCACAGCCGCTATCATCGCTGCCGTGATACCAAAATCTCTTTTTTGTCTGAATAGCGATAGCATGCTGGGGGCCTCTACAGGCACGGGGACCCACCGGGGCACCCTAGGGACCATAGCATACTAAGAACGAACAGAAACGGTGGATGAACACACGCCGGCGCAGGGGCAAAGGAAGTATTCCTCCCACAGCCATGTCCAATGTCATTAACACCCTCTTCCACTTGATTCTCCATATGGAGGGTCCCGGGCACATTATTGCAAGATACAAGTCCTCCTTGTAACAGTACAAAGGGTGTAAAGTCTGTGCAGCTGCCATTTGTTCCACATAAAATCCACTTTGAAAATGGAGTTGTAAAGAGGCGAGGGAAGACTGTGGCAGAATGGAGCACCGGCATAGGTTTGGGAAAGGTTGACAGAATACCCCAATGTGGCTCTCCTTTAATGGATTTCAGGCACAGGAGGAAGATTATCCACAAGACCTTTATCATCTCCGCCCTTACTGTCTTCTGGACCCTCCTCCGGAGATCGCTTGACTGTCCTCACCAGCCAGGCTGGAACCCAATGAGGAGAATCCTGTTCCTGTGGAAAAACACAAACAGCTCCCCTGGATCTTATTAACAAGATCCGGTCCTTTTTATTTATTATCTAAGACATAGAAAGGGTAAGTTCGCTGCAAAATTAAAGACTGAAGTTGTAAAAGAATATTAGACACCAGACTAGCAGAGCGAACAGAAGCAGCAGTCTCTAGGCCAGCAACCGCATTAGCCACATATAAGGAATCTGTAAACAAGTTAAAAGAAGTAGAGAATGTCTGAAAGACCTCCAAAACAATTAGGCATTCAACAATTTGAGGGGAATCGGGTCTAAACATTCTTGGAATAATCTGCACCTGGTCCAAAATCCTTGACAGCCTGAACCAAATCCTTTAGTTGTTTATAGGGAACTGGTTCATGTCTCCTTTGTTGAGTTACTGGGTCCTCAAAAATGGGAAAGGTGGAGGCCAGCCGCGACCAGGTTTTTGTTTTAATGAAGCGGCATGTGTCCCCAGGGGAGTTATAGGGTGGGGGTGCGGAAGGCTCTATCGACTGTAAAGGACCACACCCTTGGCCTTGAGGCCCCTTTGTTAGCAGAGGGTGCCTAGGCGGGGACCTATATCGCTCCCTTTTATAACAGGTGGTGTCCTCCTTTAGTCTTTCCTTTTTCCCTTTAAATAATTTTTTTTCTTCCTCCTCTGCAGAATCGGAGCTAGCCTCCTCATCTGTGTCAAGTATATTTAAATGTGTAAACTCCTCAATGGGAGGGTAGAACCTGTCAAAGGCTCCTTTTTCCCCCTCGGGGGGGGGGGGCAATTATAGATTTCACCTGTTTCTCTGAGCTCATCTTTTAAACTTTTATCTTTGTTTAATCCCTTCTTTTTTATTTTCTTTCTTTTTTTAGGCCTAGTTTTTGACTCCCCATTTGAATCTGACTCAGAAAGGCTATCCTGATGCCTTGCGAGAACTTCCCGTCCCCTTCTAATAAGTTCCATGTGGTTTTCTTTACTTAAGCAAGAGTGAATCAGCCGCCAAAACGGCAATGTACCTTTACCAATTCTGTCCTCTGAGTTGCCCATGTTGCGCTCACAGCAAACGACAAGGACAATAAACCACACAAGAATGAAAATAACAAGGATCAGGTAGGGATCTAAGTGAAGAAACATTATGACTGGGGATGACTTACCGACGTCTTCCTCTCTGTGTGTCAAGTTCTGGATCCTCTTCGGCCCCTCGCCCGGTGACCACAAAGCACCCGGCGTCCCGGGTTTCGGCACCACTTTGCGGCGAACCCCCTGACCAGCAGACGAAGATCCTTCTTGATCACACTTTATTGGAGAGCCTCTTGGTTAACAGGAAAGCTGATGGCAAGGAGCGAGGAGGGTAGGATTACAGCTGCTTTTATAGGGCCGAGCACTATGGGGCGTCTACTGATTGGCTGCCAAAGCTCATCCGCCACCAGGAGCCACCGGATAGGCTTAAGACAAGATGCGTCAAGCGCATGCGCAACCTCAAGCGAGGTTGGCGCCAAGGCGCTGCTTAAGTAAGGAATTGTTTACCTCAAGACTGGCAGGAAGCCAGCGCCATCTTGTAATGGCATCTGCATTGGCTCCCTACAGTGGTAATCATTCTGCTTCTGCCCCCTTAGTGCTGGGATTACAGAGTGAACCACCACACTCATTTGATTTACTTTTAAAATATGTTTTCTGATATTTTTATACATGTATATAATGTATTTTTTATAAAGGCAAGTACCACCACACCTGGCAAGTGCAGCCTTTTTTGTTCAAAATTTTATTTACTTATTTATTTGAGAAAGGGAGGGAGAGAGAAAGAGAGAGAGAGTGAGAATGTCAGGGCATCCAGCCACTACAAACAAACTCCAGATGCATGCACCACCTTGTGCATCTGGCTTCCATGGGTCCTGAGGAATTAAACCTGGATCCTTTGGTTTTACAGGCAAGTGCCTTAACCACTAAGCAATCTCTCCAGTCCTGTATATATGTATTTTGTTTATACCTCATGCCCAGCTTTTAACATTATTTTTGTAAGCAATTTTCTACCGTAAGTTTTCTTTGATGACTTTTGTGCTATAAAGGAAGCTGAGATAAATATACTAACCTTTTTGAGTTATTGTGTTAAGAAATTGAAAATCTTTAAAAAATATTTATTTGTTTGAGAGAGAGAGGCAGATAGATAGGTAGATAGACGGAGATAGAGAAGGAGAATATGGGTGTCTCAAGCCACTGCAAATGAACTCCAGATGCAGGAACTACCTACCTAGTGCATCTGGCTTACATGGATACTGAGGAATTGAACTTGGGTCCTTGGGCTTCACAGGTAAGTACCTTAACTGCTAAGCCCTTAAAAATCTTTTTAAAAACTATTTTTTCTTTTTATAATTGACAACTTCTATAATTATAGATGATAAACTATGGTAATTCCACTGCACACTTTCCCCTTTGCAATTTTATTCTCCACTCTTACCCTTCTCAATCAGTCTCTTTTATTATTACTTTTTAATTAGTTTTCTATTCCGCAAGTACAGGCAGTTTTGTACCATTATTAGGCTCATCTGTGACCTACCCCCTCCCCATTGGCCCCTCCTTGTTGAGGTATATGGGTCGTGCATTGTGGAGTTAGCCCACAGTTATTGGTACGATAAATGTCTCTGTATATCATGATCCATGTCATCATCTTTTACTCCAATTATGATAGTCTTGTGTAGGTGTCAGGCACTGTGATGTCATGGATATCCAGGCCATTTTATGTCCGAAAGAAAGCATTTTAAGGAGTCCTACCCTTCCTTTGGCTTTTATATTCTTCTGTCATCTCTTCAGCAATGGACCCTGAGCTTTGAAAGGTGTGACAGAGAAGTTTCAGTGTTGGGCACTCTTCTGTCACTTCTTCTCAGCACTGTGGTGTCTTCTGAGTCATCCCTGAGGTCACTGCCATCTGAAAAGAGAAACTTCTTTAACCAAAAGTGAGAGTAGCATAAATATATGGGTAATAACATTAAGAGAAGTGCTTACCAGGCAGTTTGGTGAGCATAGTATATACATTTAGCCAGATACAAGCAGATGTTACACCCCTAGGGCTCCTGACTTCCCCTGTCATAGGTTTTCGGGCATGTATAGAGCACTCCTTCACTCCAACTAGAGTGGTTGATTTCTCATAACAGACATGCCACTATTTCAATCTTTGGTTTATTTGGCCTGGCTGGCCAAATTTAAGGCTTATTGTGTCCACTGTTGTTTATCTCCACTAATGACTTCTCTCTCTCACATGGAACTGCTTACAGTGTATCTTTTTCCAGGTTTCTGTCATTTGTTCTACATGGAGGAGGTTTTTAGCTCAGCTCCAGCAGGATTTCCCAGTGACCTTGTAGCCCAAGTATATGGAGTCTTCAGCAATAGGGTCTTACCATCTGTTCCTGTTGGGAAACCAAGAGCCTTGGCAATGGCCTATAATGTTTTCGGGGACATCAGGGACTTTCTCAATAACTTACTGGAAGGTATCCCATCCTTGGTGCTGAAAATTTTCTCATAACAATCTATGACTTCTGAGTGTGCTATTGTCCAAAAAAGTAGATTTTCATATTATTTATTCATACTGTCTTAGATTTTGATTATCCCTTCCCCCACCTTTCCTTTACTAACTCTCTTCCCCTGACCTCACTTAGGCTTTTCCACCCCCAATAATCTATTCTTCTACTTACATATGTACAAAATGATTCTCTTAGGTCCCCCTTCCCTCTCTTTCTACTTCCTTTATATCCCCTTTCTAGCTTACTGGCCTCTGCTACTGATATTTAAAAAATTATTTCATTTATTTATATGTAAGGAGAGAGAGACAGAGAGAGAGAAGGTGTGCGCCAGGGCTTCTTGTTACTGCAAACAATTTCTAGATGCATGCACCACTTTGTGCATCTGGCTTTTTTAAAAATCAATCCTGGGCCTCCTGGCTTTGCAAGAAACTGCCTCTAACCACTGAGCAATTTCTTCAGCCCTAAAAATCTTTAATTTTGGCTTTTCAGACACCACCGTTCTTGGTCACTGGTTCCTGTCAGCCATGGTTAAGGCTACCATTGATGATGGCAAGCCCTTGGGCTGTATCTCCCTTCAAGCTGTTGGCAGATAAAGTTCCTAAAACAGAAGCAAACTTCCATGCTCTGAGCACTGAAGAGAAGGGATTTGGTTTTAAGGAGTCATGCTTTCACAGAATTATTCCAGGATTCATGTGCCTGGGTGGTGACTTCACATGCTATAATAGCACTGCAGGCAAGTCCATCTACAGTCAGAAATTTGAGGATGAGAACTTCATCCTGAAGCATACAGGTCCTGGGTTCTTGTCTTTGACAAATATTGGTCCAAACACCAATGGTTCCCAGTTTATCATCTGCACTTCCAAGACAAGATGGTTGGATGGTAAGCATGTGGTCTTTGGGAAGGTGCAAGACGGCATGAACATTGTCGAAGAAATGGAACGCCTTGGGTCCATGAATGGCAAGACTAGCAAGGACACCCTTGCTGACTGTGGAAAACTCTAATATGGTTGACTTGTTCCATCTTAACCACCAGACCATTCCTTCTGTAGCTCAGGAGAGCACCCTGCACCCCCACCTGCTGTCCATATCCTGTAATCTTTGTGCTCTCACTGCAGTTCTTTGGGGTTCCATATTTTCCTTGTTCTCCTCCAAGTCTAGCTGAATTGCAGAGTTAAGTTTATGATTATGAATAAAAACAAAATATGAAAATAATCTTTAATATTTTTCTATTAAATGTTTAATTAAAACTCATTTTTATTGAGACATGGTCTCATTTTAGCCCACACTGAACTGGAATTTAGTACGTGGTCTAAGCTGGCTTTGAACTCATTAAGATCTTCTTACCTCAGCTTCCAAAGTACTGGGTTTATAGCCAGGAGGTCCAGCCTAATGTAAACATTTTCAATAAAGTTAAACTTTTTTTAAATTGACAACTTCTGTATTTACAGACAATAAATCATTATAATTCCTTCCCTTCCCCCACTTTTCCCTTCACAACTCTGCTCTCCATCATATCCCCTCCCTCTCTCTGTTAGTCTCTCTTTTATTTTGATGTCATTGTCTTCTTCTCCTATTATGAAGACCTTGTGAAGGTATTTCTAGGCACTGCTAGGTCATGGGTATTGAGGCCAATTCTGTCTGGACAGTTGCATTGTAAGGAGTCATACCCTTCCTTTGACTTTTACATTCTTTCTGCCACCTCCTTCACAATGGACCCTGAGCCTGGGAGGGTGTGATAGAGATGTTTCAGTGCTGAGCACTCCCCCATCACTTTTTCTCAGCACTATGTTGCCTTTTGGGTCATCCCAGTGGTCACTGCCATCTGAAAAGAGAAGCTTATTCTAACCAAAAGTGAAAGTAGCATTAATGTATGAATATGAACATTAAGTACAGTGCTTGCAGGACAGTTTGCTGAACATAATATATGCATTTAGCCAGATGAGAGCAGGTTTTATATCCCTAAGGTTCATGACCTTCCCTGCTACAGGCCTTTGATTAGGTTTTCAGTTCTAGGCATGCATTCCCTCCCATAGAGTTGGCCTCCAGTCCAATTAGAGAGCAGATGGTTTTCCCCAGAGCAGACATGCCACTATTGCACCAGTCCACTCATTTGGCCTGGCTGGTCAGACTTGAGGCTTCCAGTGTCCATTGTTTTTACCGCTGATGACTTCTTTCTCCCATAGGGCTGCATGCAGTGCAGCTTTTGCCAGCTTTCAGTTGGCTGGTCTACAGGGAGGAGATTTTAAGTTCAACCCCAGCTTGATTTCTCAATGACTCTGACACCTAGGCATGTGAAGTCTTCAGCAATAGGGTCTTACCATCTGTTTCTCATGGGAAACCAAGGGCCTAGGTAATAGCCTGTAATGTTTTGGAGGCAACAGGGACCCTCCTTAGCCAACAATTCACTGGTAGGTATTCCATCTCTGGCACTGAAAATTTTCTAGTAACAATCTATGGCTTCTGGATATGCCATTATCCAAAAAAGTAGACTTACATATGTATTATTAAGAATATGTTGAATTTTGATTGACCCTCCCCCGACCCTTCTTTTACTCAGTCTCTTCCCCTGGCCCCATTTAGGCCATTTCTTTCTCCATAATCTGTTCTTCTACTTATATATATACAATACCGTCCCCTTAAGTCCTTCCCTCTCTCCCTCCCTTGTAGCCTTTTTCTAGCTTACTGGTTTCTGCTACCAATTTTAGGTTCCACTTTACACACAAATCTAAACATTTGTAGCTAGGATCCACATATGAGAGAGAACATGTGATGTTTGGCTTTCTGGGCCTGGGTTACCTCACTTAGTATAATCCTTTCCAGATCCATCCATTTCCCTGCAAATTTTATAATTTCATTTTTCTTTACCACTGAATATAATTCCATTGTGTAAATGACCCACATCTTTATTATCCATTCATCTGATGAGGGATATCTAGGCTGGTTCTATTTCCTAGCTATTGTGAATAGAGCAACAATAAATATTGTTGTGCAAGTATCTCTAAGGTAGTGAGAAGAGTCATTAGGATATATGCCTAGGAGTGATATAGTTGAATAATACGATAAATCTATTTTTGGATGTCTCAAGAACCTCCACACTGATTTCTACAGTGGCTGTACCAGATTACATGCCCACCAACATTGTAGAAGGGTTCCCCTTTTTCTGTATTCTTGCCAACATTTATTGTCATTTGTTTTCTTGATGATAGCCATTCTGACAGGAGTGAGATGGAATCTCAAAGTTTTAATTTGTATTTCCCTGATGGCTAAGGGTGCAGAATACTTTTTAAGATGTTTATATGCCATCTGTATTTCTTCTTTTGAGAATTCTGTTTAGTTTCATAGCCAATTTTTTAAGTGGGTTGTTTTTTTGAGTTCTTTGTGTATTCTGGATATTAATTCTCTGTCAGATGTATAGCTGGCAAAGATTTTCTCCCATTCTGTAGGTTATCTGTTTGCTCTATTCACAGTGTCCTTTGCTGTACAAAGGCTTTGTAATTTCATGAGATCCCAGTGGTTGATTAGTGGTTTTATTTCCTGAGAAATTGGGGTTATATTCAGTAAGTCATTGCCTATGTCAATATATTGAAGTGTGTTTCCCCTAATTTTTCTTCTAGCAGTTTCAGAGTTTTAGGTCTGATATTAAGGTCCCTGATCCATTTGCACTTGATTCTTGTGCATGGAGAAAGACAAGTATCTGTTTTCATCCTTTACATATATTCATATATATACCCACTTTTTCCAGCACCACTTGTTGAAGAAGCTATCTTTTCTCCAATGAACATTCATGGCACTTTTGTCAAAAATCAGATGGCTGTAGTGGCCTGGATTAACATCTGGGTCCTCTATTCTGTTCTGTTGATCTCCAAGTTTGTCTTTGTGCCAGAACCATGCTGTTTTTGTTACTATGGCTTAGTAATATAGGTTAAAACTGGGTATGGTGATACCACAACCCTTGCTTTTATTGCTCAAAATTGTTTTGACTATTTGAGGGTTTTTTTTGTGTGTGTGTGCTTCAAAATGTATTTTAGGATTGTTATTCCTATTTCTGTGAAGAATGCCATTGAAATTTTAATGAGGATTGCATTAAATGTGTAGATTGCTTTGGTAAGATTGACATTTTCATAATATTGATATTCCTAATCCAATACCCAGGAATGTCTTTCCATTTCTTCTGCCATTTCTTGCTTGAGTGTTTTAAAGTTCTCATTGTAGAGATCATTCACTTCATTGTTTAAGTTTACTCCAAGGTATTATTATTATTATTTTTTTTTGAGGCAATCATGAATGGGAGAGATTCCCTGATCATCCTCTGCATGTTTGTTGTTAGTATATAGGAAAGCTACTGATTTCTGTGTGTTTATTTTGTATCCTGCTATGTTGCTAAAAGTGTTTAGGAGCTCTAACAGTTTTCTGGTAGAGTCTTTAGGGTCCTTTATGTATAGAATCATATAATATGCAAATAATTATAATTTGATCTCTTCTTTTCCAATTTATATTCATTTTATGAGTGTCTCTTGCCTTATTGCTATAGCTAAGATTTCCAGTACTATAATAAATAAAAGTGAGGATGGTGGACACCTGAATTTAGTGGAAAAGTTTCAAGTTTTGCCCCCCCCATAGTACTATGTTAGTTGTAGGCTTGTAATAAACAGCTTTTATTATGTTGAGATATATTCCTTCTACTCCCAGTTTCTGTAGGCTTTTTACCATGAAATGATGTTAGATATTGTTGAATGCCTTTTCTGCAGCTATTGAGATGATCCTGTGATTTTTGTCCTTCAGCCCATTTATATAGTGTTTTACAATTATTGATTTGCATATCTTGAACCATTCCTGCATCTCTGGGATAAAGCCTGCTTGATCAGGGTGAATAATTTTTCTGATATATTCTTTTATTCTGTGTGCTAATATATATATGTGTTCCTGTTTGGTTTTTTGGGGTAGGATCTCACTCTAGCCCAGGCTGACCTGGAATTCACTGTGTCGTCTCAGGGTGGCCTTAAACTCACTGCAGTCCTCCTACCTCTGCCTCCCAAATGCTGGGATTAAAGGCATGCACCAGCACACCCAGCTTCTATTTGCCAATATTTTGTTGAGAATTTTTGCATCTATGTTTATGAGGGATGTTGGTCCATAATTTTCTTTTCTTTTCTTTCTTTCTCATCCTGTTGGAGTGTTCCTTTAATCAGTATAAAGTGAACTTTATCTTTCCTCACTAATGTTGGTTTGAAGTCTGTCCTGTCAGATATTATGGTTAGCAGCCCCTGCTTGGTTCCTAGGACCTTTTGCTTGAAACATCATTTTCCATCCTTTCACCCTAAGGCAGTGTCTGTCTTTTATTGAGAGTTGATTTTCCTGTAGGCAACAAACAGCAGGATTCTGCTTTTTAATCCAGTCTACAAGTCTTTGTCTTTTGGTTGGGGCACTGAGGCCATTGATATTAAGAGTTATTATTGAAAAGTGTTTGTGTATTCTTGCCATTCTTGTTTTGTTTTCCTGATTTCCCTTTCCTCTCTTGTTTTAACTGCTATTTGAATATGTATTTTCCCCCTGTTTCCTCATGTGTGTGCTTATCTTTCTCTTCAGTGTGAAGGATTCCTTCATATATTTTCTGTGGAGCTGACTCATTTGTAATAAATTCCTTTATCCTGTTTTTGTTGTGGAATGTCTTATTTCTTCTTCAATTTGGATAGATAGCTTTGCAGGATAAAGTAATCTTCGTTGACAGTTGTTATCTTTCAGAACTTGGAATACATCATTCCAAGCCCTTCTGGCTTTTAAAGTCTGTGTTGAGTAATCTGTGGTGATCCTGATGGGCCTGCCTTTATACGGGACTTTCTTTTTCTCTCTAACTGCTTTCAATATGTTTTCTTTGGTTTGCATGTTTAGTAGTTTGTGTATAACATGGCAAGGAGAAGTTCTTTCCAGGTTTTGTCTGTTTGGTATTCTAAAAGCTTCCTGTATCTGCATTGGCATTTATTTCCCAATTTGGGGAAAATTTTCTTCTATGATTTTGTTGAAAACACCTCATATGCCTTTGGATTGAAATTCTCCTTCTTCTGCTATCCCCTGTATTCTTATGTTTGATCTTTTTATAGTGTCCCACATATCTTTAAATTCCCATGCATACTTTCTTATTAGCTTATCTTTCTCTTTGTTGGACTGTGTTAGATCTGCCACCTGTTCTTCTAGTTTAGATATTCTGTTCTCTCCTTCATCCATTCTACTGGTGAGACTTTCCACAAAGTTTTTTTTTTTTTTTTTTTTTTTTTTGACTGACTATGTTTTTCAGTGCTAGAATTTCTGCCTGGTTTTTCTTCAGTATTTTCATTTCCTTACTCATGTCTTATAATGACCACCTTATTTTATTAAGCTGATTTTCTGTGTTCTCTTGGAATTTCTTCAGGAGTTATTTTCTTCTTTAATTCCTTTGTTTTCCTCTTTGATTCCTTTGATTTCTTTGAGTTTATGTAAAATCATTTTTTTTTGAAATCTTTGTCAGACATTTCATCCAAAACGGTCTCATTGGAGGTCATTTCTGATGGATTTATAGTTTTTGGTTGGGTTGTATTGTCTTGATTCTTTGTGCTTCTTGTATTATAATGTAGCAATTTTTGCATCCTAAGTTAATTTGTTGCTTGGGTTTTCTAATTATCTGCAGCACTCCTAGATTGGAAATCCAATTTTATGTACCTTCAGAGTAGGAGTTTAAGGTGCTAAGTGTAACTCTTGTACTCTAATTCAACCGCAGAAGTAATCCTAGGTGTTGAGTTTGCTTGATATTCAAGTATTCTAGAGGGCTGGATGGAGCAATTTACTGGCAAAATTCTAAAATTCAACTGAGAAATATACACAGCACAGAGTATGCAAGTGTGGGGATTGAAACAAACAGGTAACTTTATAAAGCCCAAATCCCTAAGGGTGTGTGTTGCTCTACACCCTTAATCCTTTCAACTGGGAGGTTGAGATTTCTGTTCTGAAATGGGTTCCAGGTCAGCCTGGGTCTGAATCAGTCCCTGCACCCAATAATGACAGAAGAAAAAGACAAAGGCTCTATAAATCAGAAAGCATCCAAAGCAACCATAGTCAAACCCCAAATACAGCTTAATTGAAAATGGTAAAGCCAATAACAAATATGTAACCAATATCCTGTCCTGCCATGGAAAGAGAGATTAGCACTTCCAGTGCAGGCCTATGTACCTGCTTTTGGTTGGTTGGCCTTGTTACCTTTTGGGGTGGCTTTAAATCTCACCAATGCTGAGTGCCCACCTCAATCCCTCTGTGTTGTGCTGTGAAGCTGCTGCTTTGATCACCTGTGCTGGATGCCTGCCACTGGGGGCTGAATGCGTTCTCCTGATGTTTGCTGTTCTGATGGTTGGGTGATGGGAGAGTGTAGGAAGCTTCCCCCCCCCCCAATTCTTTGCTAAAATCAGACAAGGACTCAAAGGTTGGGGTTCACAGGCCTGGGATCTCCTATATAATCCTTCCCTTAACCCCACACCCTGCATCAGGAGGATACTGAGCTAGAGTGAAGAACAAGAAAACAAAACAAAAAGAGAAAATGTAAAACATTTATAGTTATTTGAGAAAAAATAACAGCAAACAAATGAGCAAAATGATTAGCAAGTTGAGTTGTTATCAATCAGAGCAGACTTAGAGAACTGCAGCATTGCTAGGTGATCAGGCAGCATTTATGGATAGGAATTGGAAGTGAGAAAACAAAACACAACACAAAACAGCTTACTTGGTTGCAGCTATCTGTGGTTTAATCAGGCTTAATTGTGCAATTAACAGACATTCAGTGATAAGTATAGCCCTAAACAAAAATTTTCACTTACAGACATTCACGTAACAGATATTCAGTGATGAAGATAACCCTAAATGAATAGTTTTACTTAGCACAAATGATGCCATATTGGTTTGGTTTGTTGAGTACAGTGTAGGATCATATTCCAAATCATTAGCTTCCTACAAATTGTCTTTAGTAGAAAAGGAGCCTTTTATAGCCAGATTTAGACCTCTAAAGTCAAGAATTGAAGGAACTTCAAAGATTAAAGTTCTCTTAAAACAGGTATTTGAAGTCAAAGTGGCTTCTTTTGCATTCCTTGGATAATTGTAACCTTACCCACTTTTGACTTCATATGAGCATATGAGTGATGAAATCCATGGAAATGAATCAGCTGAAATGATTGTCAGACTTCAGGTATTGTAGACTACCTCATAATAATTCAGCTCCTATGTTTTTCCACTGGATAATAACATTTATTTGGCACCTAACATCATGCCCAGCACTGTCTGACCCTGGTCATGCAATGCAGAATCAGATGGGAAGGGTGCTTGCCTTCCTGGGGCCCAGTGCAAGTGGGAAAGAACAAGGCTATGCAATAGAGGTAATTTCAGAATACCAAGATCACTGGGAGGAGTAGGCTGGGTAGGCAGATCCCTCTAGAAGAAGCAGTCAAGGAAGGCTCTCTGTGGCTGAAGTTTAAGCAGGGAGAACTTGTATGAGAAGCCATGAGTGAGTAAATATCCATAAATATCCCAGGGAAGTGGATTTCAGGCAGAGAGAGCACCAGCCTCAGCTCCAGAAAAACACTGATAATCTCTATTTTAGTCAGTTCTCTGTTTGTTAATTGTGTGTGTGTGTATGTGTGTGTGTGTGTGTGTATGTGTGTGTGTGTGAGAGAGAGAGAGAGAGAGAGAGAGAGAGAGGAGCAATAGAATTAATTTTAGCCACTGTCCTTGCAGAGAAGAAAGAGCTTTTCCTGGTCTTCCATTACTGAGTGTAGATGTCAAGAAATGGAGGGAGGGGAAGCTCTTAAGGGGTCTGTCACCTTAAAGAATTTTGACTTTCCTGGATGTGCCAATGTTAGCATAAGAACTGGCTGTGCTGTGGGGTGTTTCCACACATGTGACCACTGGGATGATGGAGGTAGTCATTTATTGATTCATGTGGTTGCAACATTTTTTTCCTTTTAAGTACTAGAAGACTCCCATTCATTTTAGTTCTAGCCATTTGACCCTGAGATCTCCCTGGAGAGAGAAGTTTTTTGAGAATTACCTTCCCTCTTGATTCTCAGATGTTGATGCTAAGCAAAGCAGTCATATTGGCCAGTCCACTTTTCCCATTGAGTAACTTAAAAACAAAGACCAATAAGCTGAACATGGTGGTTCATGCCTCTAGTCCCAGCACTTAGGAGGTAGGGGTAGGAGGATTGCCAAGTTCAAGGCCATCTGGAGACTACATAATAAATTCCTGGTCAGCCTGGTCTAGAGTGAAACCTTACTTTGATAAACCAACCAACCAAATAAACAAACAAAAATACACAGACGTATCTAACAATCATAGAAGAACCTTTTTAGCTGGACTTTGTGTACATAAGTCTGTTCTTCCCAGCTACAGGGGAGGTTGAGGCAGAACGAGGGTGAGCTGCAGGACAGTCTGGGCTTCATAGTAAGACTGCATTTCAAAACATACATAGACAGTGTTGGGGAGATGGCACTTGCAAAGCCGAAGGATCCAGGTTCAGTTCCCTAGGACCCATGTAAGCCATATGCATAAGGTGGTGCATTCATCTGGAGTTGTTTGCAGTGGCTGTATGCCCTGGCACACCCATTCTCTCTCTCTCTCTCATAAATAAATACATAAAAAAAACAAAGGAGGAAGAGACTGGGTCACTCTTTAAAAACATATAGGTAAATAATAGTGTTGCTATTAAGCCTAGACTGACCTTGAATTTGTGGGCATCCTCCCACTTTTAGCATCCTAAGTTCTAGGATTACAGGTGTGCATCACCTGGTCAGACTAAGACTGTTTTTGTTTGTTTGTTTTTTGAGGTAGGGTCTTGTTCTAGCCCAAGCTGACCTGGAATTCACTCTGTCGTCCCAGGCTGGTCTCGAAATCACAGTTATCCTCCTATCTCTGCCACCCAAGTACTGGGATTAAAGGCATGTGCCACCATGCCCAGCCTTCCGTGGCCCCCCACTTTTTTTTTGAGGCAGTGTCTCACTATGGCTCAGGCTGACCTGGCACTCACTCAGTAGCCCAGAATGGCCTTGAACTCATGGCAGTCCTGTTACCTTAGCCTCCCAGGTGCTGGTTAGGAATGAGACAGCCTTTAAAAAAAATTTTTTTTCTATAGGTAGTTAGCAGGGACAGAGGCCAAAGGAGGTGTTACGTTGCCAGCCCTGGCAGGACTAGAACCAACCACATCTGATACAATCTTATCCAAGATTGCTTCAAGCATCTTGCCCAGTTTAGCACCACCGGGTGAGTCTCCCGCACACACATGAATCCAATGATGAGACTCATCCTAACTGGATGTGTAACCATCAGTGAGCTGGTAAGGTGTGTAATTCTCTTGACCCACACATTCTCCTGGTGCATCTTCACTTCCCAGCCTGGCTAGGAAAGGGAGGGATTCCTTTTTATCTGAGCACTTTGCTGCCTTGCTGGTGTTGCTTTCCTTTGCTGCATGTATGATCTCAGTCTCTCTTTAAACCCTGAGCCCTTTATTATCTCTTAGCCCTCTCCAAGCTCTTATGTGAGGGGGATCATTGGGCTTATTTTTTTCTCTCTCTCTTTCTGTGTATGCACAGGCTTCTTCCCCAGAGATGGGAAAATTTTCTCCACCTCCCCTCCTGATTTCCAGTTGAGCCAGGGGGAGAATTCCTCTTTGGCTTGAGCCTTTCAGCAGCCTTCCCCCTGGATTCCAATTGTTCCTAAAATAAACCTCATAATTCATAATTTACCCTTCTCAGAGTCCATGTGTTCAATGCTCTGCTAACTTGGATAAGAACCCAATCTAAGCCAGGCGTGGTGGCGCACACCTTTAATCCCAGCACTTGGGAGGCAGAGGTAGGAGGATTGCTATGAGTTCGAGGCCACCCTGAGATAACATAGTGAATTCCAGGTTAGTGCTGGTTATAGGTGCTGCACACCTATAACCCTGGCACTTTGGAGGTAAAGGCAGGAAGATTACTGCAAATTCTAGGCCGGCTTGAACTGACCAGTGAGACCCTGTCTTAAAAACGCAGTAGACTCAGGTTTTGAACTCTCGCACCATGAGAAAAGAGGTCCTCAACAAAATATATAAGTTGAAAAGATTAAAGACAGAAGATTCTAAAGGGCATCTTCCCCATAAATCCTTCAGATGGATTTTTATTTCAGGAAAGATAATCCTGAGAGTTGGATGGGTTCACCAAGAGGGTGGCCACCATGGCCCCTGTCTATGTTTACTACAAAGACCAGATGAGAGGTCCCAGTGGTTGAGTGTGGATCTCATTTCCTGTGCTACTGGAGTCTTATTCAGGAAGTCTTTCTTTACGTCTATATTATGGAGTGTTCCCCCCTTTTTTTCTTCTATTTGTTGTATAGCTTCAGGTATTTATATCGAGGTTCTTTTGTACAGAGAAATGGGTATAATTTCATTCTTCTACTCATGGTTATCCAATTTCTTCAACACCATTTGTTGAAGATGCTGTCTTTTTTTCCAGTGTGTATTTTTGGCCTCTTTGTTGAAGATGAGGCAGCTGTTTTGCTTGGATTTAGAGATGGGTCTTCTATCTATTCCGTTGGTCTATGTGTCTGTTTCTGAGCCAGTATCATGCTGTTTCAGTTACTATGGCTTTGTAATATATCTTGAAATCAGGTATGGCAATACCTCCAGATGTATTCAATTTTGTAGAGGATATTTTTGGCTATCTGAGGCCTCCTGTTCTTCCATATGAATTTTGAGATGATTTTTTTTCTATATCTGTGAAGAATGTTGCTGGAATTTTTATTGGAATTTGAACCTAGTTGTAAAGAATATGTTGTTCCTATACATATATAAAAATGTTAAAAATAGAAAAGAAAAATAAACAATATAACATGGGACTGGGGAGATGCCTCAGCAGTTGAAGGCACTTGCTTGCAAAGCCTTCTAGCCTGGGCTCAGTTCCCCAGTACCCATGTAAAGCCAGATGCACAAAGTGGTGCACATGTCTGGAGTTTGTTTGCAGCATCAAGAGGCCCTGTTACACTCATTCTCTCCCTCTTTCTCCCCCTCTCTTAATAAATAAATCAAAGTATTTATAAAATAGATTTTTCTTTTCAAATTGCCAACTAAATCAGCAAACCAGAAGTGGGTAAAAGTACACTGCCCTGTTGATCATTTAATTTTATCAGAAGTCTCAATACCTAGCATCCTTTTAAAGGTTCATAAATAATCCAACTTAAATGATCCCAAAGGCCAAGATGAGAACATCAGTGTTAATGTTAGCTTCTCAGCATCTTTTGAGTCTTTTGAGTTGGTTTTGTGGCTGGTAGTCTGCTACAACCTACCTGACATCTCTCTGCCTTTACTTCCCTTCTCAGGCATGGAAACTTCTTATCAATTCCAGGGCCTTTCATGCCTTTTGGCTGGGCACGCCAGGGCTTCCAGCCACTGCTAGTGAACTCCAGGTGTGTGCGCCTCCTTGTGCATCTGCCTAACATGGGTCCTGGGAATTGAGCCTCGAACCAGGGTCCTTAGGCTTTACAGGCAAACACTTAACTACTAAGCCATTTCTCCAGCCCATGGCTGTGTGCACTTTAAGGAATGGCCTCTCTCCCTTTTTTACTTAAGAATGATTCTCGGAGAATGGAATTTCAAAGGGGAAAGTGGGGGGGGGGAAGGTTATTGCCATGGGATTTTTTAATAATCATGGAAAATGTTAATAAAAATTGTGAAAAGAAAAAAAAATTGTGGGGAAATGGAGGGATCTGGGAAGGATTATACTAAATGAGGTAGCCCAGACCCAGAAAGCTAAACACTGCATGTTCTTTCTCATATGTGGATCCTAGCTACAAATGTTTATATTTGTATGTAAATTGAAGTAAAAATAAGTAGCAGAAGCCAGTAAGCTAGAAAAGGGATATAAGGGAGGGAGGAGAGGGTATCTGATATATGTAAGTAGATCACTGGTGGTGCAATGGCCTAAGTGAGATAGGGGAAGGGATTAAGCAAAAGAAGAGTGGGAAGAGGGTTAATCAAATGAAGATGTTATGAATAAACCATATGGAAACCTGCCTCTTTGGACAATGACACACACAGAACCATAGATTGTTGCTAGAAAAATTTCAGTGCCAGGGATGAGATACCTTCCAGTGAGTTATTGGACAGGGAGATCCCTGGTGCCCTGAAAACATTAAAGGCCATTTCCAAGGCTCTTAGTTTCACCCACCAGAACTAGATGCTAAGACCCTGTTGCTGAAGATTTCACATGCTTGTGCTGCAAGTTCACTGAGATACAAAGCTGGAACTGAGCTAAAAATCTCCTTCCTGTGGGCCAGCTGACAGAAAGTTGGAACAAGATACACTTAATGTAGCTCTATAGGAGAGAGAAATCATCAATGGTGATAAACAGCAGTGGAAATTGCAAGCCTTAAGATTGGCCAGCCAGGCCAAATGTGCCAACTAGTACAATAGTGGCATTTCTGTTATGGGAGAAACCAACCTCTCAAATTGGACTGGAGCCTGCTCTGCAGGAGGGAATACATGTCTGGTACTGAAAACCTAGTCAAAAGCCTATGGAAGGGGAGATCATGAGCCCTAGGGGAGTAACTCCTGCTGTTGTCTGGATAAATGCATATATCATGCTCACCAAACTGCCCTGTAGGCACTTTTCTTAATGTTCATCCCCATATATTAATGCTATTCTCAAGTTTGGTTAGAGAAGCTTCTCTTTTCAGATGGTGGAGACTATTGGGATGACCCAAAGGGCATCATAATGCTGAAGAGAAGTGACAGAGGAGTATTTGGCACTGAAACATCTCTAATCAGTCCTTCCAAGGCTCATGGTCCATTGCAGAACAGGTAGCAGCAAGAATGTTAGAGCCAAAAGAAGGATAGGACTGTTTACAATGCAATTTTCCAGACACAAAATGGCCTGGATATCCAAGCCCTCGTGGTGCCTGACACTACCTACATAAGACTCTCAAAAATAAAAATTAAATAAAAAATACTGGAGAAACAACCATGGGTAAGGTGGAGGGTTCCACTGCATTTACCACATGGTGCACCCAGTTCCTTTGAGTAAAAAAAAAAAGAATGATTCTCACTTGCCAGGACTAAGGCTTTCTAGCCAGGACTCTAAAGCTTTCCAGCTAACTCCTTGGCAAAATCCATCAACCGGAGTTGTTGGTGGATTTTGTTTATGTTCCATAACATTCATATGATTTTATTTCTGCATCCATCCTGACCATTATGTTTATAAATCCTATGTGAGCTCTCTGTATGTTAAAATGCCTACTCAGTGTCTATCCTTTGCTTCTTAATTGCTTTATTAATTGCACATTTTCCCATGGAAACTCTTGTCGATGGAAACAGGCCAAAGGCAGAGTAACTCTCCAGTTAAAAGTGGCAAAACCAGATTCACCTGACACATGGAATTGGCATAAGTTTCACAGCAAGCAGATCAGTAAAGATGTATCAGGAAAGTGCAAGGAAAAGGAAAGCAACAGGAATCATAGTATTAATCTTATGAAAAAATTCAGGAGTCAAGGCAGAAAGCAAACCTTATGCTTTTGGTCATGCCAAGAGCCCCAGTAAGAATGTACAAACAATTCCTCAATGGTAGCTCCCTGTATTCTCTGGAATTCACTATGGAGTCTCAGGGTGGCCTCGAACTCTTCTATGGATATTTCTATACCATCTTCATCTCCATGCATCCCCTCACTGATCTGCCCATTCGGCATGGCCTGTAGTAAATCAGGGGTGATTCAGTGAGTGTCCTCATCTGTTATTTCCTGCAGGCTGTAGCCTTTTCCTCCTCCCAAAGATGGGTCTTGCTGTGTTCTGCAGGGACTGGTCCTTTTCTTGAGCCCATCCTTATCTTTTCCTGCTCCTCTTCCTCCTCCTCCCTCTCCTCTTCCTCTCCCCCACTCCTCTTCCTCCTCCCCTCCACTTCTCTTCCTCCTCTCCACTTCTCTTCCTCCTTCTCTGAATCCTCTTCCTCCTCTTTCCCTCCATTCCTCTTCCTCCTCCCCCACTCCTCTACCTCCTCCTCTTTCCACTCCTTTTCCTCCCCCATTCATCTTCCTCCTCTTTCCTCCACCTCTCTTACTTCTGCCCACTCCTCTTCCTCCTTCTCCCCTTCATCCTCCTCCTTCCACTCCTCTTCTTCCTTCTCCCCCACTCTCATTCATTCTCCTCCCTCCACTTCTCTTCCTCCTCCTTCCTCCACTCCTCTTCCTCCTTCCCCAAACCCCTTCTTCCATCTCCTGCTTGCACCACTTTCCCTAACTTATTCTCCTGTTTTGCCCTCCTCAACCTTGCGGCTTTGTCCCACCCTGTGTATGGAGGGGGGAGCAGGGAGCCAGCTGTAAATGAACCTGCACTCTGCTTTTCTGCTTAGGTGATTCATATCCAATTAGGCACCAATACAACATGACCACAATTGAACTCAGGATCTCTACCCTCAGTTCTGCCCACACACAATATTCAGCACTTGGGCTGATGTGGAGCCTATCCTTTCAGCAGAAGTTTGGAGACATCCTTGGGTCCCTCTCCTTGTAACGTCCACTTGTCCTTATGGTGTTACTTTCAAGCACATCCATAACCTGACTACTCTATCACCAACTGTACTCAAGCTGGCAACATCATCATCCTTATTATAGCAGGTGCCTGATTGGTCTCTTTTCTTCATCTAAATTCTAAAAGAACAACAACAACAACACAAAAAAGTCAGAAATCTGCTATGTGGCTGACAATGACCTTGAACTCCTGATCCTCCTGTCTGTACCTTGTGGGTGCTGAGATTATAGGGAGAGCCACCATGCCTCTCTCCAGATTGATTCTTAAATCTATCATCTATCCTTGAACCTTTTAAAATATGTTTCATTTGTGTGTGTGTGTGTGAGAGAGAGAGGCTGAGTATGGACATGCCAGGGCCTCTTCCTGCTGCAAATGAACTCCAGACACATCTGCCACCTTGTGTATCTGGCTTTACATGGATACTAGGGTACTGAATCCAGGCTTGCAGCCTTTGCAAGCACCTATAACTGCTGAGCGATCTTTCCAGCCCCATCTATGTATCTACATATCTTCCTATCCATTTATCTCTTTCTGTCTTTTTTTTTTTGTTGTTTTCTTTTTTGGTTTTCCAAGGTAGGGTTTCACTGTAGCCCAGGCTGACCTGGAATTCACTATGTAGTCTCAGGGTGGCCTTGAACTCCTGGCGATCCTCCTACTTCTGCCTCCCGAGTGTTGGGATTAAAGGCATGCACCACCACGCCCCACCTTTTGTTTTATTTTTGAGGTAGGGTCTCACTCTAGCCCAGGCTGACCTGAAATTCACTATGGAGTCTCAGGGTGGCCTCGAACTCATGGAAATCCTCCTACCTCTTCCTCCCGAGTGCTGGGATTACAGACATGTGCCACCATGCCCGGCTCCATTTAGCTCTTTATATGACAGATCCTGTCAGGCTTTTATTTCTTTTCAATAGGGCTTTGCTTTCACTCAGTAAAAGCCAGTGAACTCATTTGAAAATTTTGTTTTGTTTTGTTTTCGGGGTAGGCCTCATTCTAGCCCAAGTTGTCCTGGAACTCTCTCTGTAGTCCTAGGTGGGCCTTAAACTCATAACAGTTATCCTACCTCTGCCTACCAAGTGCTGGGATTAAAAAGAGCATGTGTTAGCTAGGTGTGGTGGTGCATGCCTTTAATCCCAGCACTTGGAGGCAGAGGTAGGAGGATTGCTGTGAGTTTAAGACCCTACCTTGAAAAAACACACACAAAATAAAAGAGCATGTGTTACTACGATTGACCAAAATTTTTTTTTTTTTAAATTTTACTTTTCCATTTTTAGGTATGCACTTATGTGTGTGTGAGAGAGGGTGGGGGGGAGAATGGGTATACTAGGGCCTCCCAATGCATGGGCCACGTTATGCATCTGGATTTACATGGGTATTGGGGAATTCAATCTGGGCCTTTGGGCTTGCAAGCAAGAATCTTCAGCTGGACTATCTCCTCAGCCCTTATTTTCGTCTTATTATGCTGGGATTCAAGTTTGTGACCTCATAGGAAAGCATGCTACCACTGAGTAATGTCCTCAGCCCTCAAAAACCTTATAATGGTCCATGTCTACAATGTTCTTCTTGACTTGTGCCTTTCCATCCTGCATTAACTCTCTGACCTCTCATCTCATTCTGCTTCCTCTTTCTCCACTCCAATCAGCTTGCCCCTGGCCTGATTCCTACATGGGCAAATACCAGCTTTTAGCTTTTGTACTTGGCCCTGAGCCACCTGGGTTACCACACTGTTTGCTCTTCTCTCTCTCTCTCTCTCTCTCTGTGCATGTGTGTGTATATGTGTGTTTGTGCATAGGCATGCACATTTATTTGTGTGTGGGTGCATTTTGTGTGGGAGCATGTGAAGACCAGAGGTTAACATTGGGTAACTTCTTCAATCTCTGTCCACCTTACTTACTGAGGCAGAGTCTCTCATGAACCCAGAGCTCACTGATTCGACTAGACGAGTTAGCCAGGTTGCCCTGGGGATCTGTCTGTCTCCACCTCCTGAGATTATGGGTGCGCACCACCATGCCCAACGTCTTTATGTGGGCCACAGATCTGAAGCTAGGTCTTCATGCTTGCTCAGCCAGTGTTTTTCCTACTGTGCCATTTCCCCAGCCTGGCAGCTTGCTCTTCTGCCTCTTCTAAGTCTTTGTTTAAATAGCACCTTGTTAGGATCGATAGCTTCCTTCCTGCCTGCACCCTTATCCTGTGTTGCCTTGTGCACTGGCACTGTCACCTTCAAACACACTACAGCATTTCCATACGCGCTTTTGGTTATGTGTGTGTGTGTGTGTGTGTGTGTGTGTGTGTGTGTGTGTGCGCGCGCGCGTGCGCACTTGAGACAAGGTCCCATGTAGCCCAGGCTGGTCTCAAACTTGCTATGTAGCTAAGGGTGTCATTGGATCCCTGATCCTCTTGCCTCTAAGTCCCAAGTGCTAAGACTATAGGTATGTATCACCAGGCCCAGCAGGGCTATGCTTCTTGATTCGTCTTTCCTCAGTTACATTATCCCTAGCCTCACTTTCTCCAATTCTGGGTATGGAATCCAAAGTCGTCAGGATTCTACCACTGAGGTATGACTCCAGGTCCCCTCATATCATATAAGGTTTACAAGAAGAGGAATTTTTTTTTTTTTTTTCGAGGTAGGGTCTCACTCTGGTCCAGGCTGACCTGGAATTAACTATGTAGTCTCAGGGTGGCCTCGAACTCATGGTGATTCTCCTGAGTGCTAGGATTAAAGGTGTGCACTACTATGCCTGGCTAGAAGAAGAAGTTTTGATTGTCTTCTTGACTGGTATCCAGTGCCTGAGACAATGCCTAGCTCATAGTAGGCACTCAGATTTGTGTTATTCAACTGTATTTTCAGTACCTATTCTGTCTAATTTATTCCACTTAGCACTTGAGGGTGCCAGTACAAGGAATATACTGGTAAGCCAAGGTGAGATGGTTCCTGCCCTAAAAGTGGCTGCTATTTATTGGACATTTCTATATGGCAAGCACTATACTGAGGGTTTTAGAGATTATATGTCACTTGATGTTCCCATTAAACCCAAGAGCTAGGGGCTAAGTATTTTTTTTTTTTTTTTGAGGTAGGATTTCACAATAGCACAGGCTGACCCGGAACTCACTATGTAGTCTCAGGATGGTCTCTAATTCACATCAATCTTCCTACCCCTGCCTTCCAAGTGCTGGGATTAAAGGCATGTGCCACACCACACCCAGCCTAAGTATCATTAAAATTTATTTTTATCTTTATTTATTTATTTGAGAGTGACAGATAGAGAGAGAAAGAAGGAGAAAGAGAGAGAGAGAGAGAGAGAGAGAGACAGAGACAGAGACAGAGACAGAGAATGGGCATGCCATGGCCTCCAGCCACTGCAAATGGACTCCAGATGCATGCATCTGACTTACTTGGGTAATGGGTAATTGAGCCTTGAACCAGGGTCTTTATACTTCACAGGCAAGTGCTTACCTACTAAGCTATCTTTCCAGCCCCTAAGTGTCATTTTTAAGATGATGAAACTAAAGTGCAGAGAGACTGAGTCACTTGTCGGAGGCCATACAGTAAGTGACAGGTCCAGGATTTGAACTAGGCAATATCACTTCATAGTCTTAAAAGTTCATCACTGGGTCATTTGGTTCAAGAGGAGTTACAGTATGATGTCAGATTTCAAATCAGTAATTACCACATGAATATGCTTAGTTGTGAGAGAAAAGATAAACTCCTTAAGAACTGTCAGAATTTCTTTTTTTTCTTGAGATCCTGATACCCACTGGCTCTTAATAGTGATTGAAAACCATTCTCTTGAGACATAAACCAGGGCTCAAGGAGAAAGTTCACCATGGAGTGGAGAACTGTGTCAGTGTGTTAAGGTAAAGCATTGGTCTAGAGATCTGAGAAAGTCCCATGACTGCACCTGAGGGAGTCAGACCATCTCTCCCTGATAACCAGGAACAGATAGAAGCATAATGATTGCTTTTGATGATGAGGACGGTGACGATGATAAGATCCTCTGTTTTCAGCCACACCTTCAAGGTAGCTGGTTTCTATCTTTTGTGACTTAAAGTCAATCTTTGTAAAAGAAAATCTCTTCTTATTTCTGGTGGGCTACATCCATTTTTTTTCTTTTGTGTTTCCTTATCAGTTAAGTTTCTTTTTTTAAAAAATTTTTTGTTCATTTTATTTATTTAATTATTTGAGAGTGACAGAGAGAGAGAAAGAGGCAGAGAGAGAATGGGCACGCCAGGGCCTCCAGCCACTGCAAAGGAATTCCAGATGAGTGCGCCCCCTTGTGCATCTGGCTAATGTGGGTCCTCGAAGTGGTGTCCTCAGGCTTCACAGGCAAGCGTTTAACTGCTAAGCCATCTCTCCAGCCCTATTTTATTTTTTTAATTTATTTTTTAGCCTTTAATGTTTTTTTTTTTTTTTTTTTTAATGAAGAACCTGATGTGTTGGTACCATCTTTTTCCTCCTCCCTGCCCCTATTCCACTGGGGCCCCACCTCAGTGGGTTGCTGGTATTTCTCACGGGGTTGTGGGTTATGTGTTGTGGGAGCAGCAGTCAGTTATTGAGAAGGAGGCAATGCCTCTGGCCATGATGTCTCAACCTGTGGCTCTTACAGTCTTTCTGCCTCCTCTTCTGCAAAAATTCCCTGAGCCATGGTGGGTGAGTTTTAAGTCTACATCAGCGATGAGCCCTTAGGATCCTCAGGATCTCTAACTTGGTAAGTACGGAGTATCCTCAGGGTCTGTCTCCTTTACCCTGAGCTCACTATCAAGTTCACATGGAAGCAGCACTCTTGCTCATCTCCCCATTACTCTGTGATTTCCCTGGGCCTCTACTGAGATGCAAGGGGTGTTTTATCTCCTTGTGTCTTGCTACTTTCTCAAAAAGAAAAGCAGGTTCTCCAGTGGAAAGTAAAGTCAGCATATGTTAAATTGAATAAGCATTTTAATTTAGGGAGATTTTGATGGATGTAGTCCCACTTTTAGCCAAAGACTAGTGGGTTGTTTGATTATTTTTTGTTGCTTAGTTTTTTTTTTTCTTTTTTTTTTTTTTGTGAGGTAGGGTCTCCTTTTACCCCAGGCTAACCTAGAATTCACTGTGTAGTGTCAGGGTAGCCTCAAACTCACAGTGATCCTTTGCCTCCCAAGTGCTGGGATTAAAGATATGTGCCACCATGCCCAGCTCTATTGTTTAGTTTTTTGAGTTCTTGGTAGATTATATTAGGGCTCTGTCAGTGGTATAGCTGGTGAAAAATTTCTCCCTGCCCTATCCCAGACTGACCTGGAATTCACTATGTAGTCTCAGGGTGGCCTTGAACTCACAGTGATCCTCCTACCTCTGCCTCCCGAGTGCTGGGATTAAAGGCATGTACCACCATGCCCAGCACCTTTAGAAGTTTTGAGGTGATTTTTGGGCCATTGTGTATAGGATCATGTCATCTGCAAATATGGATAATTTGACTTCTTCCTTTCTAATTTATATCCCTTTTATTTCTTTCTCCTGTCTTATTGCTTGGTCTAGGGCTTCTGGTACTATGTTGAAGAGCAGAGGTGAGAGTAGGCACCCTGTGTTGTTCCTGATCTCAACCGGAATCCCTTACTAAGTATAATTTGGGCTTTAGGTGCTTTATATATAGTTTTTATTGGGTTGAGATATAAACCCTCCATGCTTATTCTCTCCAATGTTTTTTTTTTTTTAAATTTAATTTATTAGTTTTCTATTCAGTAAATACAGGCAGTTTGGTACCATTATTTAGGCTCATCTGTGATCTACCCCCTCCCATTAGACCCTCCTTGTTATTGAAAATGGGTCGTGCATTATGGAGTTAGCCCCCAGTTATTAGTATAATAAATGTCTCTGAAAATCATGACCCAACATGTAACTCTGACATTCTTTCCGCCCCCTCTTCCGCAATATTTCCCTGAGCCATGTTGGGTTCATTTTTGGTCTGCTTCAGTGCTGAGGTGTTGGGGGTCTCTGAGGCTCTGGCTCTCTGATTTGGTAGGAGTTGATTTTTCTCTGCACTGATCTCCTTCCCCTTTGTGCTGGTATCCAGTTCACAGGAAAACATCACCCTTGCTTATTTCGCCAGTTGTCCTTAGTTTCAGTTGGGCCCCTTCTGAGGTATGTTGGGGCAGCTCTCTTCTTAGGATCTGCATCTATCTGGAAAAGAGAAGCAGATTCTCCAACGGAGAGTAAGTTAGCACCCAGAAAATTGAGATAACACTTTTTTGATAGACAGTTTGATAGGTGTAGGCCCTCTTATACCCCGTGATTGATGGTAGCTTGATATTGTAGAGTGGCCTTGTGTTTGGGTATGGTTCTGACTTGTTTCCCAGCTCCAGCTAAGGGTCTAGTACCACTGAGTGGATCAGTTAGCCAAATCAAGGGCAATTGATTCCTCACCAAGGCTGTGTACCACTATTGCACTTGTGTGGGTATCACATCCGGTTAATTGTTGCTACTTAGGTTAAACAATGTGTTGCTTGGACAGATCTTGGTCGCTTCCCCCAGTCGCCTATGTAGCGCCTTCTGGCACTAGACACGCTGACTGTCTGGGGACTGACTCTCTCCTGGCTTCCAGCCATGTCATTCCATTTTACGTGTCAGCTGCGTATGGAGTCTTCAGCAATATCTCTCCAATGTTTTGATCATGAAGTGATGTTATATTTTGTCGAGAGCCTCCTCTGTATCTATTGAAATGATCATGTGGTTCTTGTAAGTTTATTTATGTACTGTAAATATACTTTATTTATTTATTAGAGGAAGGAAAGAGGCACTGGCTTATGTGGGTAGTAGGGAATCAAATCTGGGTCCTTAGGCTTTGCAGGCACATGCCTTAACTGCTAAGCCATTTCTCTAGGCCCTAAAAAAATCTTTTTTAAATTAAAAAAAATGTTGCTGGGGATTGGTCTAGGGCCTTGTGCATTCTAAACAAGCACTCTGGAATTGAGATATGCCCTAAGCTAATATGTATATCTTTTTCTCCTTTGAGTTGTAAACTCTTAAAGGCCAGATGCCAATTTGTATGCCCTAGGATCCCATAGCTGCAGGATTTTGTTTATACAAGCTCATTGGATAGAATCACTTTCTGTCTTCCAAAATGCAACCTGTGGAATCCTTTCCTTGTAAGGGAGGATATATCACTATCTTTTTAGAAGTGAAATTTTCATGCTTGCACAGGGTGCAGAAAAGTCAAGACTTTTAAACAAAAAGAAGTGATTGAACTAAATGTGAAGAGGATTTAGGAAGAAGAGCATACAATACTTAATGATTGAGAATAATATTCTGGAAATACTAGAAATACATTGGTGAAACTGCTTCTGTAACATGGGTACAGTGTTTTTAAATAGGGTCTTATTATATTATTTATTTTTTGAGATAGTGTCCTATGTAGTCCAGGCTAGCCTCAAACTCACTATGGAGCTGAGGTTGACCTTGAACTTCAGATCCTCCTGCCTCCAGTTCCAAGAGTGCTGGGATTACAGGTGTTCCCACCTCACCTGTCTTCTTCAGTGCTAGGGATTGAACCCTAGGAAAGCATTCTAACAAATGAGCTTCAGACATAGCTTCTAAATAGGACTTCTAAAAGGGACTTTCTAGTGTTAGTCCCATGAAATAACTTGCCTTACTGAATATTTTTTACAGGCAAATTAAATATTTAGGAAATAATATTTGTGGTTCTTTGGGCTATCAGTTATACCCTGGCTTTAATTCCAGAGGCAGAGGTAGGAGGATTGCTATGAGTTCAAGATAACCATGAGATTACATAGTGAATTCCAGGTCAACCTGGGCTAGAGTGAGATCCTACCTTGAAAAACAAAACAAGGCAAGAGAGAGAAGGGGGAGGGGGAGAGGACACTTAAATGTAGAAAAACTTCTTTAAGATTTTGTCAAAATTTATTTTTTAGCAGCTAGACAGATGGCTCAGTAACTAAAGGTGCTTGCTTGCAAAGCCTACAAGCCTCGGTTTGATTCCCTAGTACCTACATAGAGTCAGATGCTCAAAGTGGTGCATACATCTGGAGTTTATTTCTAGCAGAAAGAGGCCCTATTGTCTCTCTGCTCACAGTTAAAATATTTTTTAGTTATTTTTAAATTTGTACTTAGCAAATCAACTTTGTTCATGAAAGGCAATGCTGGAAACAAAAAATCAAAGTATTTTAAAAATAAATTTGTTTCTTCAGTGCTGGGGTTGGAAGGAACTCAGGCCTTAAACATGGTAGGCAAGTTCTGTAGGACTGGCCTACATCTTGGTTCCTGAACTGTTTTCTTTTCTCATTCAATCTAGTGGTATTTGTTTACTAAAAGTTAAGAACTGAGATGAGGATAAGTGGACAAAATATATAGAGTTTATGAAGAAAGAACTGAATAGATTTATAGAGGGAGAGAGATGGAAGGGGAAGGAGGAGTCAAGCAGATATCCTAGATAACTTGTTTGGAAGAGCGGCCAGGTGATGCCCCTTTGGGAAAGGAACCTGGGAATGAACAGGGTGGGCAGTCTTGCAGTAGGCAGCTTTCTGTAGTCTATATTAAACCCAGATGTGCCTGTGACTCAATGACACACTAATAGGGTTGCCAAAAAGGTTTTTAATGCAACTTGAAAAAATATTTGAGTTCAAGTTCATTATAGAAAACGTGAATATGGGGCTGGGGAGGTAGCTCAGTGGTTAAAAGTGCTTGCTTGGAAAGCCTGATGACCCAGGTTCTATTCCCCAGCACCCATATAGAGCCAGATGCACATAGTGACATATGTATTTGGAGCTTGTTTGCAGTGGCAGGAGGCCCTGGCCAACCCATACTCTCCCTCTCTCAAATAAATACAAACATTACTTTAAAAAAAATATTGTCCCAGTCAAATTGAGATGTGGTGCTTGCCTTGTCTTGATTCCCAGACAGAAAGTCTTCCCTTTAATAAAGATTTGACTTCTAAAGGAAGAGCTCCTCTCACTGTGCAGCACGTGCCAGCCTGGTGTGTGGGTGTCTGGGAAGTGTCTATGTCAGATGATGTCAGAACTGTGTCAGGTGTGTCAAATATGTCAGATGATGTTAGAACTGTGAGAAAATTTCAGATGTAAGTTCTCACTTTAGCCACTGGAAGATGAGGGAACCCAAGGGTTGATTTAGATGGAGTTTAATGATGATTTCAGGCAGACTAAATCCTTTTCTCCCTCCCTTTTCCCCTGCCCTTTCCCCGCTCTCTTTCCTTTCCTCTCTCCCTTCCATCCTTTCTTAATTTTAATAGAGTCTCACTCTGTAGCAGAAGCTGTCCTGAACTTACTATGTAGATGAGACTGCTTTGAACTTGTGGCAGTCCTCCTGCCTCAGCTTACAGAATGCTGGGGTTATAGGTGGGAGTCATCACGTCTGGTTTATATGATGCAGTTTTTGTTCTGAATTCACTGATCCATAAGACCACAGAGTCTGTATAAACGAGGAAAGTCTATTTCATGACAGACCTTTCACACCCACTACTACAGGATTGGCATTCACTTTATTCCCTGGGAGGTGATTATGCCCAGAGGAGAAGTTATAAGTGAAATTCTGACAATGGGTTTGTGAGTCATTCCCTAGTTGGGGAAGTTTCTTGCCTGAGGTCAGTCAGCCAAGGCATAGTAAAATCTGTTGCAATTAGCTCTCAGTGCAGGGCATTTTCTGGGTTATCTCACTGGTAGCTTCTAATGGCCACAAAAAGAAAACAAACGATGACTGACAGAAGAGAAGGAACTCTGTAACTTGAGTTGTGTGCAGAGTGGTTTGGATCTGACCTTGGAAAATTCTGCTGATTTCCATGGCAATGTTTCTTTTCTTTTCTTTTCTTTTCTTTTCTTTTCTTTTCTTTTCTTTTCTTTTCTTTTCTTTTCTTTTCTTTTCTTTTCTTTTCTTCTCTTCTCTTCTCTTCTCTTCTCTTCTCTTCTCTTCTCTTCTCTTCTCTCTCTCTCTCTTTCTTTCTTTTTGATGGCATATTATTACAGATCATCCACAAAACGTAAATTGAAGAAAATACAAGTGGGTTTGAATCAAGGGTATCATTATGTGCAGAAGATATTTCCCCAAATATCTTTCATGCTCATAACCATTACAAAAGACAAGTATATTTTGCCATCTTTATTTTTTACAAACTGAATACATCAAATTGCTTTATTTATTTATTATTTTTGTTTGTTCTTTCAGAACAATCCTTTTTTCCCTATTTTGTTCAAAATGATCTCAAATTCCTAGGTTCAGAAGATCCTTCTGCCTCAGACTTTGATGTAGCTGAGACTAAGGGGGGCATTATGCCTGCTTGATGAAATGCTTATAAACCTCCCCACATTTCCCTGTGTAGGAAGGTGAACAACGTAGAGTTATGCTGAGTTCTACCATCTTTTTCCAATGTGGGATTGAGTGAAATTGGAATGGAATATGAATAGGAACCGATTCATGAGCAGGTGATATCACCAACAGGCAGAACTGTGACACAAACAATGTCAAGAAGAGGGTATGACCATGGAGAGTAGAAATCCTGTGCCTCAAACCCAGATGGTGACATGTGGCAGTTTTCTGTTATAGCGGTGCCTCTACTAATGACCCTGTGTGGTTTGTGTGGAGTGGGAAGGAAGGAGTGGGCCTCTTTTAATGCTAATATGCTTTTAATGCTTATATGCTAATTGCTCAGATCCCTTTAGTTACATGGCTGCATTGGTCTGTGAGCTACTAGACCCACTGCTTTTCTCCTTCTCTCTCCATGTAGCTCTGTACTATGGAATAATCACCTGTGCCACAATTTTTATAGTCTCCAAAGTGCCTGGGATGCTGCTTTGCATGACAAGTGCATGAGAAATGCTTATTGAAAGATAAGCCCAATTCAGATAAACACTCATTTCCTTTTTTTTTTTTTTTTTTTTTGAGGTAGGGTTTTGCTATCAAGTCACTCAGGCTGACTTGGAATTCACTATGTAGTCTCAGGCTGGCCTTGAACTCACAGCGATCCTCCTACCTTGGCTTCCTGAGTGTTGAGATTACAGGTGTGCACCACCGTGCAGGGAATACTAATCATACCTACCACTCAGGGTAGTAATATCAGGACAATAATCTATACCAATTGTCTTACTCAGGGTACCTGCATCAAATATTTATTGAGTTAAAATAATTAATCATAATCTATTTTGTTTAACTTACTGTTTTTTGAGACAAGGGTCTCACATATAGCGAGGTTGATCTCAAACTTGTTATGCAGTTCATGATGACTTTGAGTATCTGTTTCATCCTCCTGCTGCTACTTGAGCTGGTGTTACAGGCATGTGCCACTATGCTTGCTGTGTTGCCCAGGCTGTTTGGTCTCAAGTTCATGGACTGAAATGATCCTCCACCTCAGCCTCTCGAAGTTGCCACAGATGCATGCTACCTCACCTAGTGCCATAGATGCGAGCTACCACACCCTGAGGTGCCACAGACGTATGCTACCGGATCTGGTGCCAAATATGTGAACTACCACACGTGGTGCCACAGATGTGAGCCACCATGCCAGGCTTTTCATTTTATTTTAGAAAAAAAGAGGCTATGTAGCTGAGGCTGGCCTGGAACTTACTGTATAGTCTAGGCTGGCCTCAAATTTGTGGCAATCCTCCTGCCTCAGCCTCCTAAGCGCTGGGGTTACTGGAATAAACCACCATGCCTAGCTGACGAAATATATTTTCAATGTCCAGACAAAATTGTGTTTTAATTGTTCTTCTATAGCTGATATTGAACTAATGGTCAAAGATGGATTTATTTGAAACAAGACCTTAAACTTTAAATGTTTAAACTCTTTGATTCCATATTTGGATTAAACCATGATTAGGAATGAAAATAATCACAACTAGCTTATGTTTGTCATTAAGGATTTATGCAGAAAGGTCCTTGAAAGCCTAAAGTGACTCTTCTGAAGAAATCATATTCTTTCCCACAGAAATAAAGCCATGAGGTTTTTCTGGGATAAATGTTGCTCAATCTGCATAGGTTTTGCAAGGTCACACAGCAGAGACATGTCAGAGGTAGGATTTGAAGGCAGGGCACTGGTTCTGCTATCTATGCCTTTAACCACTAGCCTCCCTTTCCTCCCTAATAATGTAGACAGCAAGGGAGCTCCTGCAGTAGGCCAGTCATCCAGACTGGAAATCAAAATGGAGTCACTTATGCTAAAGTTCCAAGCCATCAGGAAACTAAGATATTCATCTGAACTTGGCAGAAACAAGAAAAGGCAGATAGCAGCCAATTTACCCAAACAGAGGAGTTGCCATCACATAATGACATTTCCTCTGCCTTTAATTCTTCCATTTTTAAATCCATATAGAAGTAATCGTTGCAAGGTGTGGTGGTACATCCTTATATGTGGTGGTACATATCTGTAATTTCAATGTTTGGGAGCTGGAGGCAGAAGGATGATGAGTTTGATTGCCAATGAGGGCTACATAGGTCTTAGATACTGTCACAAAAGCAAAATGAGAAGTCATAAGAAGTAATGTGGTAGTGGTCATCCAGTTGTTTTTGTATTGCTCTGTCTCCAACTTATAAGGAAAGAAACTTTGAAATGAGCAGCCTGCTTTTATTTTTGCTCATGAGTATATGTGTTTTGTGTGTACATGTGTGTATGCATGTTTGCATGCTTACAAGTATGTGTTTGTGTGTGTGTGTGCACATGTGCAAGTGTAGAAGCCAGAGGTGGACATTGGGTGTTTTCCTCAATTATTCCTCACCTTAATTACTGATTCTTCACTAGAATCCAGGGCTGTTGAAAAGGCTAGTCTAGCTAGCCACGGGATGCGCTGTCTCTGCCTCTTGGGTGCCGTGGTTACAGGTGAGTTGCTACACCTGCCTAGCATTTATATGGGTTCTGGGGGTATGAACCAGGTCCTACCAACTCAGCCATCTTCCCACTCCCTACCCTGCTTTTACTCTTTTGTTTCTGCTTTCTCTAAGCTTTTCTGTATATAGAGTGAACTTCTTCTGTCCATCACATTGGAAGACTCATCTCTTGAGTACAATGAACTACTACTGCCCAATTCTAGAACTGAACACAGAGACAACTCTATTTAAATGGTTATCACTTTGTCCTTTGACGATGATTATCTATATCTGACTTTGTCCTAGAACTCACTATAGGATGCTGGTTATGACAGGTTGAAATACTGCCTCGCCTTTTCGTTGCCATGCTGTGCATAATTCTGCAGTATCTACTTTTGACTCTTTCTCTTCCAGCATGATGTTGCTGAGATTAATCCACAATGAGGCATGTGTCCAGTGTTCACTCTTTCATCATTATTAGTAGTATTTTAAAATTATTGGATATATTCCATGGTAAGTCCCTCATGCCCTATCTGAGTTATGTTTAGGAGGTGAACTTCCTAAGTGAAGGCACTTGGGCCTGCCTGGCTGCAGGGCTGGGTGGAGATGGGCAGCCGGCAAGATGGTGGAGGAGGCAGGCCTGAGGACAGCCCTCTTCAGATGTGCTGCACAGTACATACAATGCGCTGCACCCTACATGTCATGGTGTGCTCATCACATCAATTCGTAATCCATGGTGAGAGCTCTGACCCACAACCTTCCCTAAACCATGGAAATATTACATCTTCATTTGCAGGTCTTAGGGACATTTTACCCAGCACTCCACTTTTTTAATGGCCGAGGAAAGTGTGCCAGCAATGAGAAAGGCTTGCTTTGGAAGGCAGAACTAGCTGTTGGCTGTGCTTTTTGGTATCTTTGAAAAGAAGAAACAGTCCTCCAAGACTGTGCCAACAAGCAGTGGCTTATCAGTTGCTTAAGTCAGCAGCGTGACTTAACCCTAGACCGTCCTCCCCACACCAGTCCAGGAACCTGTGGTAATGCTCTCTGGAGTACACGGAGTTACAAGGGAGGAGAAGTGCTGGGTTTTATCCCCATTGGAACGCATTCAGAAACATTATGGCAGGATGATATTTTGAGCAATGTTGGCGATTTGGATTTTGGAGCACAAAGCAAGCAATAAATCTGTCACCCTGAAAAATCAGGTTGTGACCCAAAGAAAGAAGCAAATTGTGACTTTAGGTAAAAAAGAGTGACCTACCAGGGAGGTAATTTATCATGATAACAAAAATGCTGGTGTTCTCCTGGCTGTCCAGGGAGAAGGGCTGCAGTAAGCAAATTCAAGAGATGCAAGCGTCCGAATATTTTTAACTGATCAATATTTCCAGGCTTCACAAGCGGCCAAAAACCTGTCATTCCCCAGAGTAAGGACATTGCTCACATGACTTGTAAAAAGGAAAAAAACTGTGTATTTTAATTATTCTCTCTAAGAAAATATCACTATTCAACAACAGTCATTAATTATAGGATGAAAATAAATACTTTCTGCGATTTAAGGGCAAATTCTTTAAAAAAAATACTTACTTGCATGTACACATATATGCATGGGTGTGTGTGCACCAGGGTCACTTGCCATTGCAAATGAATGCCCATTTGGCTTTTCGTGGGTGGCTACAGAATTGAACCCAGGTGGGCAGGCTTTGCAAGCAAGTGCCTTTAACTGCTAAGTCATCTCCCTAGCCCTTAAGTGCAAATTCTCCATAATTTTTATTTGGGGATATATGTGAAAAATCAGTGGGAAATTATGTTAGCTGGAAATGTTTAAAGAAATTGACTATTGACATTAATGTCCTTACCCCAGTCTTATTTTCACACTGCTAGAGAGGAAATGTTTTCATGTAGGAAATTGTTGGTAAGAAAAAAAGATTTACTCTGGATCCAGCTAATGCATCTACTCAGCTCCGGGCCCTAGGATGCTCCTTGGAAGGGCTCCCTGCCACCTGGCTCTAGGTTGGGTTTGGTCAATGGGCGGCACCTGCTGGAGAGTGGAGGAAAGAAAGCCTGGGTTTCCAGGCAGAGTGACTTTTGGCTTGCTGCTGTGAATGCCCAAGGTTACAGCTCTGGCATGCTGGTCCTTTTGTACAGTGTTCTATTGCCACATTGCAGCAACCTCTCCCTGCCCTTGACCATTTATTCCCAGTGGGTAAGTGGTCCTCACTGTTGCTACCTCAGGATCTTGTACTGATGAGCTGTTTCCTGCTGTGTCCTTGACTGATGTGTGCTTGCTACTGGGGTAGTGCCTTTCATACACCTCAACATGGCCATGACATCTCAGGGATTCTTGATCCAAAGAGTCTTTCAATAGGTTTTCTTCTCCTGAATCAGCCCTAATAAACAAGGATCAGTCACTAGATGAGAAACATGGTTCACATGATGTGGCTGTCTTTTTATTAGCTCCTCAGTATTGATGGCAATGTGATCTGCCCAAGCTCTGGGTTTGAGGCCACTATGACTTTGTCAGCAGATTTTTGCTGACAAGCCCCAACATGATAAATCCAGCTTTGTGTCGTCATCCCTTCCCCATGAAGTTGAAGGCTAGATAAAGCATTAGGCTTCCGAACATTAACACCCATTTTGTCTTTCAACCACCATGGCCATATGGCACCACTTATTCTCACTTCACCAGCCTACAAATTTAGCTATCCACCAACAAATTTGGCAGACTCATCCCATTTCTCAGAAGAGATTTAATAGCAGCAAGTTCATGTACTACGAAGACTTCATTACTTTTATGAACTCTCTCTGCTCTCCGTTTGCCGGTGCACTGAAAGATATTGCAGAACAATCTAGAGTTGTCGTAAATACAGATGTGGCCTGGTGCAGCACAGCCTTCATTCTACTCATTTTGGATGAGGTCAGATATGTTTCCTTTGGTATGAAGCTTATGCCTAGTACATAGAGTGACACTGGAACTTCAGCTCGCACTGTCTGGGGTGCCTGGTGAAATGCTCCCGTGATGCCACATGACACCCCAAGTGTTGCTGCATTTCAGGCGAAGGCTAGTTTTTAGGAAGAAAAAGGCCTTAGTTTTCAGAGTCTCGCTAAATAGCCCAAGCTGGCTTTGAACTCTTAGCAATTCTCTTGCCTCAGCTTTCCAAGTGGCGGGATTACAGGAAGGTGCCACCAACCCAGCTCTAACAAGTTCTATCAGTCCCTAACCATGGGGCCTAACACGTAGGTTATATTACACAAATCTCTCGTATGTTTAAAGCTAATATTTTTATAGCTATTGACAAAAAACTTCAAAGCATTGAATTTCGCATATTAATATTCTTTAAACAATTGTATTTATTTATTTATTTATTTATTTATTTATTTATTTATTTATTTATTTATTTTGCCTGTGTGTGTATGGGCATGCACGTGCCCTGGTCTTCACATGGAGGTTCGAGGATGACCTTGAGGTACCTGTGCTCTTCCTTCTGAGACAGGGTCTCTTGCCACTGCAACTTTGAGTTTCAGATTGCATCCAGCTACGTGGGTGCTGGGGAGTTGAACCTGGGCCGGCCAGCTTTGCAAGTAAGAGCTTTTAAACATTGAGCCATCTCCTTCTGCCCATTTTTAAATTAAAAAAACTAAAACATAATAACCAATAAAAAAACCCAAAATGCAAAGGGGCACAATGGTGATGTCAGAGGAGTGGGGAAGGGTCATTTCCATCCTTGACAACCTCTCTCCTGCTAGTCACAGCCACATTTTGGAAAAAACTGTCTAAGCTGGAGAGATGGCTCAGAGGTTGAGGGTGATTCCTTGCAAGACCTGGAAGCCCAGGATCAATTCTCCAGGACCCATGTAAAGCCAGAAGTAAAAAGTGGCAGGAGTATCTGGTGTTTTTATTGTAGCATCAAGAAACTCTGGCATGCATGCCATGCATAAACACACATGAAAACAAACAAATAAAAATATATTTTAAAGCCTGGTGTGGTGGTGCACACTTTTAATCCCTGCACTAGAGAGGCTGATGTAGGAAGATTGCCATAAATTGGAGGCCAGCCTGGGACTACAGAGTGAGTTTTGAATCATGGTTTGTATGCATAAGCACATGAGTGTGTGTGTGTGTGTGTGTATGCAGAGGCCAGAGGTAGACATTGGGCACGAGCAAGGCATAGAGATGTACATCTTTAATCCCAGCACTTGGAAGACTGAGGCAGGAGAATCTTGAATTCCAAGCCAGCCTGGGCTATGTTGTTCTTGAAACAAGACCCCTCACTAAACTATGAGTCTCCAATTTAGCTAGACTAGCCAGCATGTCTGGAGGAATCCTTCTGTCACAGGTGTGTGGGCACATCATTTACCTGAGATCCAAACTCAGGTCCTCATGCTTATGCGGCAAGTACTTAACTGGCTGCTGTCTCCCCAGGCCCCAAATAATGTTTGTATCACACAAGTTGGAGGTCTGTGCTCAAACTCAGGTTTCTATTTCAGGGTTCACTTTCCCAAATGTCCATGGCTGCTTCCTCTGATGATTATTGAGTCTCAAGCATCTCGATATCCATGAGTGAGCTTGGAAATCTGTAACATGAGATAAGACCCAATGATTTCTTAAAATTCTTCAGGTATGATGGCAAGGAGATGATTTATTGTACACATATTACAAGTTGGCCACAACAAAGAATAGCATTGGCCCAGAATGCCACAGGTTCAGGGCTAGGCCACTGCTTTAGTTAGGAGCAGAGTAAGTCTCTCAGAAGTGGGCTTGGGGGGGAGTGCTGATGGAAGTTCTAGATCCATTGAGAGAGAGATTCTACGTGGCAGCGTGCTAGCTAGTACTTTGTACCAGTGCCCCAACCCCCAGCATCCCCTCTGCCTGCTTTTTGGTCTCTGTGGAGCATGTAGACTTCTGCCTTAGCTTTTCCTTTTGCTCCTCAGCTTGTATGTTCTCTTCCTTCTCCACCTGGCTGCCATGGCACAGAGGTTTCTAAGGAGGCATATTAGAGCTGAGAACTGACTCGGTGATTTTGAAAAGAACTAATGCCACTTTCAGTTTGCAGAAGAATTTTCTATATCCCTTTCCTGCCTCATTCATAGCTTAGTTTAGATAACAGCATTTACATGACTGAGCGGAGGAGGTTAATCACAAGAGACGTGGAGCTGACATTTATTGTGGAGGCCCTAACTTTTATAGCTCTATTATGTTATAATCCACTCAGTTTTCTGGCAATTTAGAAGAACAACTATTTATAAGGGATTAGCTATGCCTTTTGCTGCCAATGTTACCTGGGTGGCTTTGTTTGGGGTTCAGAAATGATACAAGGGAAGTGATGGAAAGTTGAAGGAGCTTGGAGGATGTCACTGGGACTGTTGGGTGCTGTCTCATTTCACATCATCCTTTTAAAAATTTTTACACACACACACACACACACACACACACACACACACACACACACACAATTTATCTGTTTGCAAGCAGAGAGAGAGGAAAAAGAGAGAGAGAGGATGAGTATGGATGTGCCAGGGCCTCTTACCTGTGCAAATGAACTCCAGACCCATGCACCACTGTGTGCATCTGGCTTTATACTGGTACTGGGGAATTGTACCCAGGCAATCAGCCTTTGCAAGCAAGCGCCTTTACTGCTGAGCTATTTCCTGTCATCCTTTGGTAAACTGTTCTGTCGTGAATTTTTGCTATAGGAAACTAAATGGTCATTTAGAAAGAGAAACGTTTGATAAGAGCCCAAGTGGTTGTTGCTAGAAATTCGGGAAGCAGACAGTAGTAACAAAATTGCTTGAAGCTAAATTTATTTCATCCTGGATGGATTTTATTTTTATTTATTTATTTATTTATTTAGTTTTTTTGGGATAGGGACTCAGTCTAGCTCAGGGTGACCTGGAATTCACTATGTTGTCTCAGGGTGGCCTCAAACTCATGGCAATCCTCCTACCTCTGCCTCCTAAGTGCTGGGATTAAAGGTGTGTACCACCATGCCTGGCAATTTTATTTTGGAGACAGAGTCTCAGTATGTCTTACTATCCTTCTGCTTCCGCCTCCCAAGTGCTGGATTAGAGGCCTGTACCACCATGCCTGGTGTCTAGATATTTTCAGTAAGAGCCAAATCATGCTGCCTATGACAACCTAGACATATAGCTTATTAGCTTAATGGTAGCTATCTTCATAGGTAGCTACCTGCATATAACAAGCTGGCTCCCATGCATATGGTTGAGGTGGGGATGAGAGGTTGAGTCTGGGAGCCTTGGTCCTTGAAGAGGCTTACATGGGTTATTTCATCAGTTGGTAAGTGATAAGCATAATAATACAAGCCTTTTTATGTAAACATTATAGGAGGCCTTTGTTTGTTTGTTCAAGACAGGGTCACATGTTTTCCAGTATTCACTGTGGGGTCACAAAGGCCGCAGTCAGTTCCTGTGGGATAGTGGCATCTTTTTTTCTATTAACCCCTGAATTTAGTATCTATGTTAAACTCACAAACCTCCTGCCTCCCTCCCAAGTGCTGGGATTACAGGTGTGTGCCTCATGCTCAACCTTAGGTTACTGTTCTAGACTAAACTCCTGTACTGCCATTAACAAATCAGACTAAAAATCAGACTGGAGTCTCCGTACTAAAGTTCCTTTTTATCAAGTTGAAACTAAACTGTTCATCTGACCTGAGAAATCAGCATTAGAGGGACAGCAGCCAGATTTGCGAGGAGGCCAGTTCGATTGACATGATAATGAAGTTCCCTGGGTTGTAATCCTTATATATAACAACTAACCTGAAAGGACCCAGTCTAAGGGACCCATTATATTCATATTGTTCTGTCTCCCTGCTCCTGCAGTCACAAAGAAAGTCACTTTGAACTGGTGGATTTAACCCACTTTCTGTCTGTCTGTAAAACCCACCCTCTTCTGATTGGCTTGTTATAATACTGACTTTATTTCCTAGAATCAAAATAAACCCAATAATGATTTGAATTTTTGTCACTTTTTCCACTGATGGACTGAGGGTCTCCTTGATTGTCATGGAACTTTCCGTGCCACAACTCTGAGAACAGTGTGCTGCAAACCTTCAGGGTCCTAGGGAGCTTGCTAAGAGCAAGGTCCACCTCTTCATTTCCTTTGTCTTGATGGAAGGACTTTCTGTAGCATATGCTGCATCTTTGTAACGTTCACCAAGACATTTTGTAGAGCAAGATTCCATCTCCAGCTCCTCTTTTCCCTAGAGGTTATTGGGTGGAGATAGAGCAATTAGCTGATCAGTTGCATGCAAGTCTGAGCATCTAGAGAGAGGAGTCTGTAGGAGGATGCCTACTCCCAGCCTGGATCGCAGAGTCAGTGGCCATGAGAAAGGTGACCGCCCCATGCTGTGCTATTGTCTGCTGAAGCCTGGGGACTCCCCTCAGGTGAAGCCAGATCCCCAATTTAAAAGGATTTTAGTGTGAGCTAGTAGAAACCAGATTTGCAGTTTATTATAAGATAATTTTAACATAGATACTAAGCTCAGTGGTTAATAGAAAAAAAGATGGCACTGTCACACAGGAACTGACTGAGGTCTTTGTGACCCCACAGTGAATCCCATAACTCCACTGAGGAGGGCCCCAGGGGAACGGGACCAGGGCCACGGGGATAAAATAGTATGTAATCTGTTAAAATGTATAGAAAGTAATATAAAACAGATTAAAAATAAAATAAAAACAGAAAAACATGAAAGATGCTTGGGCAGAAAGTAAGACCTACTGAGAGCATGGTGTGGGCTTCTCAAAGGAGATCCATGCTCTAGTGTCCTAGTGGTGACTACATATAGGATATATATTTCCTAGCTTTTAGAATTTCATTGTTCAAGGGGTTTCTAGGGGACTCTCCCCATCTGTCTCTATTTCCCATTTGGACAATTGAGATTGTAAGGTGTCTCTGGAAACGCCTTGGATAGGATTACAATCTGATGAGATAAAACCAGGAGCCGCTAGGGTTGCCCAAGGGGGTTAGGACATGTCCTTTCAGCGTTAGGGGCATTTCTGGTGACAGTCCTAGTGAACTGCAGGTTTTCAGCTGAGTATGCACCCATGCATATGTAACACTTCTGACACCAGACGTGCTCTTACATCGCTCAAGGCCATCTGGGCATCCAACATTCAGTTTGGTCCTGACACTGTCTACATGGGATTGGGGTCAGCTTCCACAGGTTCAGAGCTTGCTTCTGTGATGTCCATACTTCAGATGCAAACCCCAGCTAAACTTCAGCTGGAAGTTCCCATGCTTCCCTCTGGGGTCTAACGGTTGATTACAGTTGCTCATAAAACTCAAGAAAACAGTTGCCCATTTATTATAAATGATTCAAATCAATAATGAGTAGAGCTACCTAGAGCAAGATCTCAAAGGGGCCTTAGTGAGGAGCTTCTGTCCCAAAGGAGTTGGGGTGTGTCACCCACTCTTCATGTGGACTATGAGCCCTGAAGCTCATTAAATGTAAGTTTTAAAGATTTTTTTTTTTTTTTTTAAGGCTGGATGTGGTGGCGCACACAAGGCACACTTCCCAGCACTCAGGAGGCAGAGGTAGGAGGGTCACCATGAGTTCGAGGTTACCCTGAGGCTACATAGTGAATTCCAGGTCAGCCTGGACTAGAGTGAAACCCTACCTCAAAAATCCCCCCCAAAAAAAACCAAAGAGAGAGAGAGAGAGAGAGAGAGAGAGAGAGAGAGAGAGAGAGAGAGGGATTTTTGCACAGCAAGATTCCATCTCCAGCTCCTTTTTTCCCCAGAGGTCATTGGGTGGAGATAGATATTCCAACTCTCCAATGAAGTAGATTTTCCAAGGATGGCCCCAGCTTAAGTCACATCATTAGCATAAAGTTTGGCTTATTATATGACAAAATCATTGCTTTTGTTAAAAATTTCAAGTGTTTTCTGGGATGACTCTAAGCTCACCAAAGTGTTGAGAAGTGACAGTGAAGTTCATCAGTGGAACATGTCTATCATATTCTCCAAGGCTCAGGAACCACTGGGGAAGAGATGGTGGAAAAAATGTAGGAGCCAAAGGAAGGGGAGGAGTGCTTATAATAATGTCTTCCAGACACAAAGTGGCCCTGATAGTCATGACCTCACAGTGGCTGATGCTACCTACTCATGACCTGCTAGGCTCCCCCACAGCCTAATATGAACTAATCCAACATTTATAATACTGAACCACACCCCCAGCCCTGGAAGAGATAAATTTAAGTCAGCTCTGTTTTGATTCATAGCCCATAGTATTGACTACTAGGCTATGTTCTCCTTGTCTTCAGACACCTGCATACTATCTGCTTATTCTCATATTACCTTCTATTTCAGTGGAATTAGCTATAGGTTGATGACCTTCAGGCTCTGGCAATACCATACTGGAATTCATTTTTATTTCATTTTCTTTTATAGAGCAAGAGCCATGCCTTTTTTGTTGCTGTTGTTTGGTTTCTCGAGGTCTCACTCTAGCCCAGGCTGACGTGAAGTTTACTATGTAATTTCAGGATGGCCAGCAACCCTCCTACTTCTTCCTTCCTAGTGCTGTGCTTAAAGGTGTGCACCACCACACCCGGCTATGAGCCATGCTTTTATCACTGGGAGATAGAAAGCTGAGCTGGGGACTTTTCTGTTGCCCTCTGTGGGTTACTACATGCTAAGGAGCTTGAATATCACAACCTCAGCTCAACACTTTGCTCTGGGCTATTTCTTCTTCCCTTTCTAGGTGGAAGGAACATGGTGGCAGCAGAAAAACCAATAATGGACAAAAGCTACCAAACTGACCCTGCCATCCTCAAATCTCAGGGAATCTCTTCAATCTCTTATTCCCTTTAGAAGATTGTTTTAAAACATATTCCCAAGGAGATGAATTCGATCTGTATTTTTCCAGGTTTCTTTGGCCCTTGAATACTTTAACTGCAGGCTTACGTTTTTTCTGAAGTATGTCTGCAGTGAAGCCGGGCAGAGCACATTAACAGACCCAGCATGCTGCGGCTAAGTAAGCCAGTAAAAGTATTCTTGTTGTGCGGTGCTTGCATTCACAGGACCATTTCAGTTATTGCTGTAATTAGTTCTGATTCAAGTATTCCACTGAGAATGAGGTTCCTAGATTGAAAGTGGTCAGATGCAGGTTGGCAGTGGGGCTGGAGGATGCGGATGGCAGACAGAGCCTGAAGGAGAGATGAGGGATGTTTCTATAGGCCTCAATTTGTAGCATTTCTGATTTTTATATGGACATTAAACTTGGTCAAGCTGAAGTGCCATTTGCTCTAAGAGAGCATAATGTACACTCGTCTCTATGCTTTCTAAAAGTAGAGTGAAGCTGGAGGTGGTGTAAACATGGGGCAGTGTGGAATGATGTTTATATTATAGAGTGCCTGTCACCTAGGGCTTATAGGTAGGAAAAGAGTAAGGACACTGCCCATATAGTGCTAGGTGAAACTGCTTTGACCCTTGGCAGAAGATACATGATCATGGATGTTAGGTCAAGAAACCCAAGACATCATATTTCCTTAAATTGCAGAAGTGACCATTTTTGCTAATGAGACTTTGAGTGTGATATTAGTTACTTTTGCATACTGTGACAAAATACCTGATGAAACAACTTAAAAGATGGAAAGATTTATTTTTGGCTCATGATTTCAGAAGTTTAGTCTATAATGGCAAGGGGGGTGTGACAGTGCTGAGCAGCTCAAGGCAGTTCAGGAAGCAGAGCAAGGGGAATACTTGCTTTCACCTGCTTTTCTCTTCCCTCTCTCTTCTGCTATCTGGACCCCAGGCCATGGGGTGTTGTGTGCACACTCAGGGTAAGTCTTCACATTCTCAGATAATCCTCTCTGGAACCCCTCACAGACACTGGAAGTATGCCTCACCAATCTCCTGGGTGATATGAAGTCCAGTTAAGTTGACAATAAAGATTAAGCACCACAGTGTAAAGATAAACAAAACCAGTATTCCCTCCCTCAAGATATTCATAGCCTAGGAGACAGAAATCAAAGCAGTTTGTTAAAATATGAGAAGTGGCATTTGGAACAAGTGCTAATGGTAGTTCAGAGACCCATTCATGCTTGGGGAAGCTCTTTGGAAGGTCAGAAAACATTTCAGAGAACACATTGTTGGTCCTCTCCTCTCCTCTCCTTTCCTTCTCTGTCTCTCTTCCTTCCTTTCCTTCCTTTCTTCCCTTCCTCCCTCCCTCCCTCCCTCCCTCCCTCCCTCCCTCCCTCCCTCCCTTCCTTCCTTCCTTTTTTTTTTTAATCTGAGATATCCTGTTGCCATGGCTGACCTAAAACTTACTGTATAGATAGGCTGATATCATATTTGCAGTGATCTTCATGTCTCAGCCTCCTGAATGCCAGGCTTGCTTCCTTTTAAAAAATCTTATTGGCAATCTTCATGAATGTATGCTGTGTATTTTCATCATAATCCCCTCCCATCACTCTCTTGTCACTCTTCCCCAACCCCTTCCACACTGAACACCCTCCTGCCTGCAACCAGTCCCTCCTTTGATACCTTTTTGTTCTTTTCTTCAGTATTAATGATATGTTAATGGGTCCAATATCATGTAGGTAATGACAGCCACTATAAGAATCAAGAATCACCTCATGTCTGGAATACAACATTCCATAGGCTTGCCTCTTTCATGGATGTTTGAATGACGCCAGTCAGTGGTTTGATTCCCTAACACACAGATAAGCCAGATGCATAAGGTGACACATGCATCTGGAGTTTGTTTACAGTGGCTAGAGGCTTTGGTGTGCCCATTTTTTCCCTTTCTCTATTTGCCTCTATTTCTACCCCTATCTCTAAAATAAATAAATAAATAATATATCTATATATTTTTAAACAAA